>NC_084732.1:74565685-74758185 GCF_033978785.1 Entelurus aequoreus | reverse complement strand
CCGGGCCTAGTGCCAGTTATCATTAATAGCCTGCAACAGGCGATCACGTTCCTGTCATTCTATGTCTTGGCAACGTGTTGCGCAAGCATGTGCCTGGAATCGTAGGCCTACAGCACCTCTCCAAATTGTGCCAAAAAAGGGGAAGTGGGCCACGCCTGGTCTCACACGAGTCAAATCTGCCATGTTTGGGTGTAAAGGAACTAGCACTTGATGTGGGGCGTTACTGCAGTGATTCAATACAAATGTACTGCATACGTTTATGTATTCAGTCATTAGATAACAGGAGCACTATGTAGTATTATATTCCAAAGAACAGCTGACTCACTTGCACTCTTCATCCAGCAGGTGGAAGAGAGCGGTGGGCTTCTTACTGATGAGACTGATGCAGCCTGTATTGTCTATGTATTCGATATTTCTCCAGCTGATGCCCTCCGCCCTGTATTCCTCCTGCAGGAACACAAACAGTAAGCACAACGTCCAACAAAAGAAGCTTTTGGAAGAACTGACGGCACCTCATCGGATTTCGCTGACAAGACAAAAGTAATAAATGCAGTGCACAAAATGAACACAAGCACTTTAACACAATCGTAAACTACAAAGTGTCAGACACATAAAATGCAAAAATCTATCTATTTTGAATCATCGTAAGTGATACAATTTAAAAAATCCACAATCATGTTTTCCTCGCCAAGTAAACAAGAACACACTTCTTAGTCTCTTGACAGTTTAATAATGATAGCAAATGTCTTTCCATCTGCTGGTTATTTTTCCCAAGATCATGGGAAAGAGCATTAGTCAATAAAGACCCTAATCAAGGGGAAGTTTAAAGAAAATCCATGAGGTCTCCATTTCGTTGCTTCCTAACTAAATATTCTCTTCAAATTTAATAGGTGAATATTCACAATATTTTTTGAGCAGAAACTGCAGATGAGAGTAAACAAAAATAACATACTAAATTGTAAACTACACACTATAAACTCTATGTCATCGTGGGCCACATCACAGTTACTGCTTGCAAAAGTGAAACCATATAAATGTATAATCGCCTCATTGTATTACAGAACCAAAACCGGTGAAGTGAGCACATTGTGTAAATCGTAAATAAAACAGAATACAATAATTTGCAAATCCTTTTCAACTTATATTCAATTGAATAGACTGCAAAGACAAGATATTTATTATTATTTTTATTTTTTTGTGTGCAAATAATCATAAACTTAGAATTGCCCCTGTGCCTAGAAAAGTTGGCACAGGGGCATTTTTACCACTGTGTTACATGGCCTTTCCTTTTAACTCAGTAAACGTTTGGGAACTGAGGAGACACATTTTTCAAGCTTTTCAGGTGGAATTCTTTCCCATTCTTGCTTGATGTACAACTTAAATTGTTCTCCGTTGTCTTATTTTACGTTTCATAGTGTGCCACACATTTTCAATGGGAGACATACATACATTAACTTAGAATTTAATGGCAGCAACACATTGCAAAAAAGTTGACACATGGCATTTTTACCACTGTGTTACATGGCCTTTCTTTTTAACAACACTCAGTAAACGTTTGGGAACAGAGAAGGCCAATTTTTGAAGCTTTTCAGGTGGAATTCTTTCCCATTCTTGCTTGATGTACAGCTTAAGTTGTTCAACAGTCCGGGGTCTCCGTTGTGGTAATTTAGACTTCATAGTGCGTCACACATTTTCAATGGGAGACAGGTCTGGACTACAGGCAGGCCAGTCTAGTACCCGTAGTCTTTTATTACAAAGCCACGCTGTTGTAACACATGCAGAATGTAGCTTGGCACTGTCTTGCCGAAATAAGAAAAATATGTTGCTTAGATGACAACATATGTTGCTCCAAAACCTGTATGTACCTTTCAGCATTAATGGTGCCTTCACAGATGTGTAAGTTACCCATGCCTTGGGCACTAATACACCCCCATACCATCACAGATGATGGCTTTTGAACTTTGCGCCTATAACAATCCGGGTGGTTCTTTTCCCCTTTGGTCCGGAGGACACAACGTCCACAGTTTCCAAAAACAATTTGAAATGTGGACTCGTCAGACCACAGAACACTTTTCCACTTTGTATCAGTCCATCTTAGATGGACTGATACAGCGAAGCCGGCGGCGTTTCTGGGTGTTTTTGATAAATGGCTTTCGCTTTGCATAGTAGAGTTTTAACTTGCACTTACAGATGTAGCGACAAACTGTAGTTACTGACAGTGGTTTTCTGAAGTGTTCCTGAGCCCATGTGGTGATATCCTTTACACACTGATGTCGGTTTTTGATGCAGTACCACCTGAGGGGTCGAAGGTCACGGGCATTCAATGTTAGTTTTCTCCAGATTCTCTGAACCTTTTGATGATATTATGGACCTCAGATGGTGAAATCCCTAAATTCCTTGCAATAGCTCGTTGAGAAATGTTGTTCTCAAACTGTTCGACAATTTGCTCACGCATTTGTTCACAAAGTGGTGACCCTCGCCCCATTCTTGTTTGTGAATGACTGAACATTTCATGGAAGCTGCTTTTATACCCAATCATGGCACCCACCTGTTCCCAATTAGCCTGTTCACCTGTGGGATGTTCCAAATACCGTATTTTTCGGATTATAAATCAAAGTTTTTTTCATAGTTTGGCCGTGGGTGGGACTTATACTCCGGAGCGACTTATGTGTGAAATTATTAACACATTACCGCAAAATATCAAATACAATTATTTATCTCATTCGCGTAAGAGACGGAGCAAATGTCAGCAATCGTCACACACACGTCAACCAATAAGAATTTGGCGGAGGAGGGTCATGGCAGAAGTGCATTGTGCCTCTTGGCAGAAGTGCATTGTGGGTCATGGCAGAAGTGCATTGTGGGTCATGGGATGCTAACTGCTACTGTGTCTGTAGCTATTAAAATGGAACATTTCAACATTGGCGGTAACTTATAAAAACTGAGAAGGGCTGAACAAAAATGGCACCGAAAAGGAAATCATGTACTGCAGATTACAAGCTGGACGTAGTGAAATATGCAGCAGAAAACGGCGATCGAGCAGCTGAAAGAAAGGAAGCGGCGCATACCAGAAGCGACAACGAGGAAGAAGATTTTAGCGGATTTAGCGATCAGGAGTGACAGATTGTTTGGTAAACGTATAGCATGTTCTATATGTTGTAGTTATTTGAATGACTCTTACCATAATATGTTACGTTAACATACCAGGCACTTTCTCAGTTGGTTATTTATGCGTCATATAACGTACACTTATTCAGCCTGTTGTTCACTATTCTTTATTTATTTTAAATTGCCTTTCAAATGTTTATTCTTGGTATTGGATTTTATCAAATAAATTTTCCCCAAAAATGCGACTTATACTCGAGTGCGACGTATATATGTTTTTTTCCGTCTTTATTATGCATTTTCGACCGGTGCGACATATACTCCGGAGCGATTTATAATCCGAAAAATACGGTAAGTGTTTGATTAGCTAGTGGTGACCCTTGCCCCATCCTTGTTTGTGAATGACTGAGCATTTCATGGAAGCTGCTTTTATACCTAATCATGGCACCCATCTGTTCCCAATTAGCCTGTTGACCTGTGCGATGTTCCAAATAAGTGTTTGATGAGCATTCTTCAACTTTCCCAGTCTTTTTTGCCACTTGTGTCAGCTTTTTTGAAACATGTTGCAGGCATCAAATTCCAAAGGAGCTAATATTTGCAAAAATAAACAAAGTTTTCCAGTCAAGTATCTTGTCTTTGCAGTCTATTCAATTGAATATAGGTTGAAAAGGATTTGCAAATCATTGTATTCTGTTTTTATTTAAGATTTACACAACATGCCAACTTCACTGGTTTTGGGTTTTGTTGGCCCTTCATTTGATTATAATTATTATTCACCAACAAACTAAAGGTAAATGTGCTTGGATTCAGAAGTCAAGATGACCAGCAGCTTTTCAATTTAGACAAACACACAAAAGTACAGTTAATGAGTCTAAAAAAACATGTGAACAGTCCCTAAAAACATTCTAAATAGACAACACAAACAATTATGTATCAATAAGTAAACAACATGACATAATATTTTTTGAAGCTCAGAGGATTGAGCGAGTCTGTAAGATGGGTAACTCAGCGTTTTGGTAATCACTCCCTCATTTAAAACAGGATATTGTATAAACCAGTCTACAAGCTTTTAAGTAAGCTTCCATTGACTGCTGTGATTCACTGCTATGTTGACTCATCCAACAAGACAATAAGAGTCAAGTGTTTGGCAACAACCTGAAATGGGCCCAGTTAATCTATCAGAAAAAGTCAACAATGTTTGGGTGCGGAAGGGCTTCTAAAGTGGAGCAGTAACATCTTCCACCTTTCAAAAAGGGTTGTTCTTCTTAGGACACTGAAAATGTGCCAATACATTATTTATACATTTCCCTTGTGTCAGTAATAAGATCGTAGCATATGTCCAACTACAGTAAACAGATTCAGACTTTTTTTTTGGGCAATACTGGTCACAAACTGTTTATTAACTAAGCATTGATTATCTACAGTCTACAAACCTCCATTGTGTTACTGCTACTGACTAACCACTGACAGGGACTGGCATTTATACACCGCAAAACAATACCAATGTATTTCAAATAGCAATATCGATTTAATAAGGCCTTTCTTAATTTCCCTGATTTGCTTTGCAACTAAAAATAAACGTACCATGTTTTAACATTGTATTGTTAGAATCATTTATAAATAAATGTGTACTACTACAAGTGGACTAGGGTTGTCCCGATACCAATATTTTGGTACCGGTACCAAAATGTATTTCGATTTTTTTTACAAATAAAGGAGACCACAAAAAATGGCATTATTGGCCTTATTTTAACAAAAAATGTCCGGTACATTAAACATACATTTCTACGCTGCTGCCCACTGCTCCCCTCACCTCCCAGGGGGTGATCAAGGGGATGGGTCAAATGCAGAGGACAAATTTCACCACACCTAGTGTGTGTGTGACAATCATTGGTACTTTAACTTTAACTTTAACTTATTGCGATCACAGAACAATTTGGGCCTTAGATAAAATAGTGAACATACTAGACAACTTGTCTTTTAGTAATATGTAAGCAAACAAAGGTTCCTAATTTGGCTGCTGACATATGCAGTAACATATTGTGTCATTTCTCATTCTATTATTTTGTCAAAATTATGAGGGACAAGCGGTAGAAAATGGATTATCAATCTAGTTGTTCATTTACTGTTAATATCTGCTTACTTTCTCTTTTATCATGTTCTACCTACACTTCTGTTAAAATGTAATAATCACTTATTCTTCTGTTGTTTGAATGCTTTACATTAGTTTTGGATGATACCACAAATTTGGGTATCGATCCGATACCAAGTAGTTACAGAGTCATACATTGGTCATATTTAAAGTCCTCATGTGTCCAATGAAATATTTTCTGAGTTTATAAACATAATATAAATTTTAAAAAAAGGAAAAAAGATTTTGTGAAGATAAAAAACATCGCTGTAATCATTGTCGTATAGACGAGATACGCTCTTGTGCTTGGTATCATTACAGTGGATGTCAGGTGTAGATCCACCCATGGCATTTGTTTACATTGAGGAGAGCCAGCTTGTTGTTAGCGGTGAGCTACTGTATCCTCCTACGTCGTGCAGAAATTATACTTGTAAGAAACATAGTTTATTTGTCGCCACGGAGGCGAGGATTAGTGATTTGGAAGTAGGTACAACACTGCCAACTGCAGATGGACATTAGCCGCTAGCTAGCTAGCCATGTTTTAAAGCACCTCTTATAGAGCGGCGTTTCTGTGTTTTAGCTTCACCTTTGTTAGTTTTTAAGCCAAAATGCGTCCATTCTCCCTTTTCTGTCGACACACCATGTCTGCTTGTGTGTGTGCATTGCCAAACATGCTCCTCTGCTCGTAAAACCAGCAATGTCACAATGTGACAAAGGCGCATCAAAAAAAGGGAACTGGTATGTATATGCAGTATGGTATTGTTTTTGATACATTAGTACGGCGGTACTTTATTAGTACTAGTATACCGTACAACCCTAAAGTGCACATTGACAAAATTCCAACCTGCTTGAATTGTTTCAGTCAGAGGCTTCACTGCTGATTTAGGAGATTTTTTTACATACAGTATTATAGTACGGTATGTTGATGCTTTATGTCTAAATTTCGTCTTTGACCTGGTAAAATCAAGATAATTTAATGATAAGCAAAACTTATTCATCACAGAGATTAAAGTTGTGAGTTGTTTTGAGTAGCAGCCTTTTGAGAAACAGGAAACAATTTGAAAGTCATTGATAAGCTCTTAAACATGTCAGTCACACTCTAAGGTAAACACAATGTTTAAAACGCATACAACAGGTTCCGAGCATGTCTTTCAAAAGCCCTTCGAGGTAAGGCACACTTGAACAAACATCGCCATGGTGGCGACAGGACAGGGGTAGTGAAGACATACTAGTTTATTTACTAACTAAACGCCTACTGTGCAGTGTGACAAGCACAAATTATTTATTTTCAAAATAAAGAAGATCCTAGTTCAACCACATGCTTATTTCGATGTGTTCTACATCCTATTGGTTTGCTTACCTGTTCCAGCTTGAAGGTGTGCTGATTGAAGTAATGCTGAAGACGTTCATTTGCAAAGTTGATGCAGAACTGCTCGAAGCTGTTGTTCTCATAGTCCTCAAAACCAAAAATGTCCAACACTCCGATGGACAAGATCTGTAAAAGAAGAATGTGGATCTCGCCGTAAAATCACACTAATTTGAGGCCTGGCCAATCGATATTTTAGTTGGTGGCATCCAGTAGCTGTATTTGACATACCTTGGCTGGCTCTTCCAGGTCCTTGATGTTGAGCAGAGCATGGTTGATCCTGAAGACAATCCAGTCAAACAGCGCACTGTACAGCGACTTAGCCATGGAGTCCCTCACTGTACCCGCCTGCAAGTTTAATATGAACACTAAATAGTGACATATGCATTTTGCTTATCCTTGGCCAATAAAACTTGGTTTTATAGTATTCATAGTATAGTATTTCATCATTACACTTCAGAAATCGCAACTAGACTGTTCAAAATGTCTTAGAAGAGGTTCCGCCGCTCATCCCGCCCGGCAGGCTTCATCAGTCCATGCTCATCGACTTAAATTGGTCCGATATAGTCAAGATATTGGTGCCGAAACCCCAACTATTTATCTTCTAACAAAAGAACAGTCTACTTGCGATCGATTGAAGGTAGGGATGTCCGATAATGGCTTTTTGCCGATATCCGATATTCCGATATTGTCCAACTCTTTAATTACCGATACCGATATCAACCGATACCGATATCAACCGATATATGCAGTCGTGGAATTAACACATTATTATGCCTAATTTGGACAACCAGGTATGGTGAAGATAAGGTACTTTTTTTAAAATGAGTAAAATAAGATAAATAAATTAAAAACATTTTCTTGAATAAAAAAGAAAGTACAACAATATAAAAACAGTTACATAGAAACTAGTAATGAATGAAAATTAGTAAAATTAACTGTTAAAGGTTAGTACTATTAGTGGACCAGCAGCACGCACAATCATGTGTGCTTACGGACTGTATCCCTTGCAGACTGTATTGATCTATATTGATATATAATGTAGGAACCAAAATATTAATAACAGAAAGAAACAACCCTTTTGTGTGAATGAGTGTAAATGGGGGAGGGAGGTTTTTTGGGTTGGTGTACTAATTGTAAGTGTATCTTGTGTTTTTTATGTTGATTTAATTAAAAAAAAAAAAAAAAAAAACGATACCGATAATAAAAAAACCGATACCGATCATTTCCGATATTACATTTTAACGCATATATCGGACATCTCTAATTGAATGCATTGATAATACAATGACCTGGATGAATGACAACATCCATAGACATCTAACAGAGTGACATTTCAACTACACTGGACTGATTTAAAACAACAGAAACCCATTCCAAGGAATACAAGGTGAATGGCTAAATTGTGAAGGAACTATCGAATTGAACAATTGACTGATATAATGAATTTAAATGTTATTGTAAATTACTTTGAAGACTTCAAGACTTTAAAGATTCCCAATTGTGAATTCCTCCATACATGCAAGACAGAAAGGAGAATTGAGATATTGTTTCTCTCTTTCTATAGCTCGGGGAGAGAGTGGCAGCTGTGACCAAGTGCGGCGCAAAAAGTATGTCATTTTAAAAAAAGGAAAAATTGCGCATCAGAGAAACTACAGACAGACAAAAACAGAACTTCTCAGCAAAATAACCCGAGGCCCGACAGGGGGGAGCACCGGGTTTTGAGCCCCTAATCTCTTTTTTGCAATGTCCAACGTGTACGAAACGTTCAATACAGTAGATGGTCACGTTCCATAAATAGCGACTGCTTGTATTATCTGTTGTGTTGAGCTATTGTTCTTTTATTTGGTTCGTTGCAAGCAGCTTTACGTTTGTAAATTATGCAAATAATAATCTTAAAACTCCTTACATATGAGGTGTAGTTTAGTACTCACGCAATTTACTGTAAGTAAATATCTTAAGCATGAACTGTATCAACAAACCTGTGTGGATCAGTGTTTCATAAACAATGAGATTATTTAATGAAATGACAAAGAACAAAATCTCATTCACATTTCCGATAGCAAATGGTGACCTTACAGAAGCAAAGGTGAGCCTTCGTCTTTACAAAGAAAACCAACTACAGATTGCAGACTCAAAAGCAACAGCTCATTTTTCTCCAAATCAACAACCATGAAAGTAAGGCTGAAACGACGCGTCGACATAGTCGACGTCATCGGTTACGTAAATACGTCGACGCCGTTTTTGTGAGTCGACGCGTCGCATATTTACGTCACGCTACCGTCATGGCGAAGCGCAAAGCAGACGATCAAAGCAGACGATGCGAGCGGTGCGAGCGAGGGGGAAAAATCACGCCAAAAGTCGTCAAAAGTGTGAAAGTATTTCAATACACAGCCTAATAATGTTGTTGTATGCACACTGTGTCGAGCGTAAATGGCCTATAATAGCAGCACAACAGCTATGAACGAACATTTGAAAAGAAAACCATCAACTAGTCAATCGTCCGCGTGAGCATAAATTGTCATCATTACACAAAAACATGAATGTGTCATTTGTATCTGCTAGGGGTGTAACGGTACGTGTTTTGTATTGAACCGTTTCGGTACGGGGCTTTCGGTTCGGTACGGGGGTGTACCGAACGAGTTTCTAAGCTAAAGCTAACTTTAGCTGCTAAAGTCTTAACAAGCTGCTTTGCTCATTCTGCCTCTGTCTCAGCACGCAGCATTGTCCCACCCACACAACCATCTGATTGGTACACACGAAGCATTATCAGCCAATCAGCAGTGCGTATTCAGAGCATTACCAGCCAATCAGCAGTGCGTATTCAGAGCGCATGTAGTCAGCGCTTCAGCGTGGAGCAGATAAGTGTTTAGCAGGTGAGCATCAGGCAGCGGACTCTCCCCAAATGATAATAAACACCTCCCAGTCAACTACTAGTAACATCACTATGAGCCCGTTGACCTTCTAGAAACTTCAACTGCAGCTCAGCTCACTCGCAGTCCTGGCTTGAGGTGAAGGCTAATTAGCTCTCAGTTCCAGCCACATCGACCCCTTCTGAGCGCCTATTTTCAGCTGCTGGGAATATTGTAAACAAGAAAAGAAGCAGAGCATGTAGACATGCTAACCTTTCTTCATTACAACTGTTAGTCACTCACTGGAATGAGTAGAATTGGTTATTGTGTACTGTGTTGGACTGGATGTTTATTTTGCACATTTTAAAAGCAATACTTAATGTTTACAGTGCTCCAGAATATTTAGATTGGCACTTTTTTGTATTGGGTGTTTATCTTTATTTTTGCACATTTTAGCAAATAAGCAATACTTTCACTTTTGTTGAAATGTTTACACTGTTGTTACAGAATATTTCGTTTTACACTTTTTTTGTATTGGATGTTTATCTTTATTTTTGCACATTTTAAAGCAAAATAAGCAATACTTTTACTTTTGAAATGCTTATACTATTGCAGAATATTAAGATTTGCACTGGATGTTGACTTTTATATTTGCACATTAAAAAGCAAATAAGGTACTTTTAATTTTGTTAAAGGTTAAAAGTTTTAAATGTTTACATTGTTACAGAATATTTAGTCATGTTGTTGTCAATGTTGACTGAGGGGCCATACTTCTTTTTTTTTGTAAATAAAAGCCATGCCTTTTGAAAAAACTGGCCCACATTTATTTTTTCATCTTCATTTTGAATAAAAAAATAATCGGTAAAAGGAAAAATAATCAAAATAATCTATAGATTAACCGATTAATCGAAAAAAATAATCTATAGATTAATCGATAGAAAAATAATCGTTAGCTGCAGCCTTACATGAAAGATATCCTCAGACAACAAAAATCCAAATAATTATGGCTTTGTTTAGTGAAGTATCAATCTAAAGCTACACACATTATTCACAGGAAGTGAGAACTATGCATAAAAACTAACGGGGGAACGCTCATTTTCGAAGTGTCTCTGACTTCAGGTCTTTGAGCATGGGTTTTACAGACTGAAGAACCTGATTGTTGTGCGTGTTATTGCACAGTATTTAAGATGAGACCAGACAGTATGCCAAAAACAGTCACAGGGGCCTCAAATATTCTGGATGAGAATATGTACTACTAGTACTAACATACTGTGCCTCAGCACTCACAGCATCTTCTCAGGGATGATCATAAAAGACAATGTTTTCAGGCAACAAATTAAAAAGTTAAAAGAAAGGTGACTGACTTTTAAAATTTACAACAAAACAACTTGTTGATTATCCAAATCTTTGAGGATGATAGGTTTATTCAAACTAAGCATTCATTTATGTCCATGTTGTGTTTTCTCTCTTTCAGATGACTCATCTGCAGACCTTGACTTGTGTTTGTTTTCCAAGCAGAAGATAAACTGAAAACAGTGAAGAGGCTTCAAAATGCTTTCCTTTCTCTAAATATACTTGTGTGTGTGTGTGTGTGTGTGTGTGTGTGTGTGTGTGTGTGTGTGTGTGTGTGTGTGTGTGTGTGTGTGTGTGTGTGTGTGTGTGTGTGTGTGTGTGTGTGTGTGTGTGTGTGTGTGTGTGTGTGTGTGTGTGTGTGTGTGTGTGGCTACAGACTGGAGGAGCAGGAGAAAGAGTACAGGAGAACGAGTACAGGAAGATATCCGGTATGTGTCCATGCTGTCCTGTAAACACAGCCGGGTCAGGCTGGAGAGCCGTTATTGACTCGGCAATGTGTCTACAGACACACTACAGACCAAGACACTCAACTTGAGCACAATCAAGTGCTCAAATGTAAGCTTTTAAGTCATCCGTATATTCTGTACCAATATTGCTGACAAAAATATTTACAAATAATTAATTGAGCCACAATGAAAGTCTCACCTCTGACAGTTTGTAAGGGACAATCAGCTTCTCGCCCACAGTGATGGTCTTGCGCGTTGTCAGAGCTTCAAAAAGCATCTCCTCTTTGACCTGGCCATGATGTGAGACAAGGCAGTTAGTTCCATCCTGATGAATAAATCTTGGACCATCACAGAGATTTAGTTGAATCTATTCATTGTTCAAATTCAGCTGCTTATTACTTACCCAGGCTCAGTTAGCTGCTGAGCAAAGGACTGAATAATCTATAAAACCAACATACTGTATTACAAACTGTACAGCTGGTCTGCAAGTTCAGTCAGAGGAGACAAGTTCTATTAACTTACAATAAAGATGCACAAACATATTTAACGCTATAGTCCAGGGGTGGGCAATTAACTTTTACCGGGGGCCGCATGAGCAACCCCAGCACTGCTGGAGGGCCACACCGA
Organism: Entelurus aequoreus; assembly: GCF_033978785.1. NCBI lineage: Eukaryota > Metazoa > Chordata > Actinopteri > Syngnathiformes > Syngnathidae > Entelurus > Entelurus aequoreus. Next base: position 74,746,305 of record NC_084732.1, on the reverse strand, counting down.
CAATATTTCAATTAAGTTTTGCACAAATTATTTTTGATATACCGTAAGATAGATAATAATAATAATAATAATATTTTCATTTAACCTAACTTATCTTTATACAAAAGCAGATGGCTTTTGATGGTTTTATTTTTAACACTTTCTTACACAACACTTCCTGATGTATATTACAATACAGTATATTACTGTAAGGTGATTGGCGAAGAAGGAAGAAGCGTTGCTGTTGCGGAAATGAGGAGTGAGGATTGGTTTTCCTTTAGGAAAGAACGAGATAAGTTGAGCTGTGTTAGTATAGCATGCTCAATAAAAGTTTAAAAAGAACGTCAGACTTGGTGTGCACTTCTGGACGCTACAATTGATGTCACAAGTGGAATGCCTCCCAGTTCGCCTTGCCATCAAACCTGGGAGTCTTCATTGAGGGCGGAATTCCCCCCGTGGCAAGCAGCGTGGCTGCACCTGTAAACGCTGTCTCTCTCTCTCTCTCTCTTTGCGGCGAGCTCCTCACGTGGCACGTACCTCCCGATGACGTAGCACACAAGCAGCGCAGTATGCGCAAAGTTTTACTTCTGACACCAAGTGTAGCGTCCAGAAGAAGTGCACAGCAAGTCTGACGCAATTTTTAAACTTTTATTGAGCAAGCTATACTAACACAGCTCAACATATCTCGTTCCTTCCACACGCACGTCTCCTCACTTCTCATTTACACAACTCAAGAAGACAACATCTACTTCAGCAGGTCGTTACACTATATTCTTTAAACACAGCAACATGTGTACCACAAATAAGCACACGGCTTTACCTTTACTTGGCAGTCCATGTCTTTTTTAAAACACGCCATTCGTCATCAACTTTTCTCTTTTTAGCGTCTCGGGGATAACCGCTGTGCGCCTTCCCTCACAGGACATACGCACATATAACACTTTTCAAAATAAAAGCAGCACAGTTGTATTGCACGCACGACAAAGATGTTTTTTTAAATTTATTTTGTATTTGTGATTGCCGCTGCGCGCACGAGCATACGTCCACACGGAAGTAATACAAATAACGCTTTTCAAAACAAAAGCAGCACTGTTGTATTGCACACTCGAAATAGATACTTTTTAAAATTTATTTTGTAATTTATAATTGGCCTCACGCGGGCCGGACAGGGACGTACAAAGGGCCGGATGCGGCCCGCGGGCCGCAGAATGCCCAGGTCTGCTATAGTCACTCAATGCGTCACAATTATCTAGAGTTTAGATCACATAAGCAGGATATTGCCTTCTGTCACCAAGTAGGAATTAGTACAGTGTGTAACATAAACAGAAGGCTATTCAGTAACTACTTGAGGCTCCCAGGAAATTAAAGTGGTTTTGGCTGGGGAGCAACGGCAATGGACTGACCTAATGAACAATGAAGAGTACTGATGCAGTTGGAGAGCACTAAGATTGGAAACTATCGGAAAGATGTCTAATTAATTCCCTATATCAGTATTTCTTAACTTTTGTTGGGCCGTAAGTGCCCCCAAGATGGATCACCAAAAAATATCTGTTTCTTAGATGATGTCCGTATGGGCCGCAGCGGTACTCAGTTTTAATACACTTTTCCACCACTTGTGGCAGTAAATACAATCTCAAACAAACAGAAGAAGTCTGGAGCTAAAGTCATATAAGTTTTTTAAGCGCAAAAATTAGGACTAAAGTGATAAATCTGTATTTTCATTTGCACTTTAATTTTTTTGACAGTTTAAGAAGCATCTACTGTACATAATTATAATTTATCATTATTATAATTTATCAGAATATATGATTAGTATTTATTTTTATTATCAGCCTGACCTAAGCCTTGATAAAAAAATCTTTGTGATTAACATATCATTTGACAAGGTTTATCCTGGTAAACTCTAAGTAGTTTAGATAGTATTGAATCCGATTAAAATCAAGAATAAGATTACCTATTCACTGTTAATATTTGAGTGGGCTCTGGGCCACTCTGTAATAGAAAAGTTGGCTACCGAGGTCAAAAAGGTTAAGAATTCTTGATCTCGACCCCAAGTAACTAGTGTGTTAAATGTAAATACAAATCATTATAGGTGCCCTTTCAATACAAAAAGGATTACCAAAGTGAAGATGTATTTTAATTTGTACATTAATTTTATTCACAGTATTTTAAGAATCATTCACTATTTGTTATTAGAATTGTTTTATTTTACTTTTCATCAGTTTTTGTAAGTCCCTTCTTTTGCAGTATATTTTTGCAATCAGCCAGACCAGGCCTTGTTCAGCATGTTGTATGTGCTGGTTTGTATGTTAAATATTTATTCATCTTTGTGGTTAACACATGGTTTCATTTTATTTGACAATGTTTAAACCTGTTAAACTGTAAGTAGGTTGAATGTAATTATTGAAGACGATTCAAATCAAGCGTAAGATTATCAATTCAGTGTGTGACGAAACTAAAGACCCGGTTGAAACCTGAACACAATTACATTCTAAACACATTATGCATGACACACACTGTTTAAAGTGAGATACCATCTTTTTCCTCTGAAAAGAAATACAAATTCCTTTCAGCACCATGTTTAAATGTTGGAATACTTTTGTAACAACACAATAAATTATTCTATTTGTTTACTTTTGACCTTTTCCCTTTTTGGCAACACCCACATTGCAGATGTTAATTCCACGTTGTCGGTATCTAAAGTATGTTAAACATACTTCTAAAAGGGGTCCTATCCTGCTCAAATCAGGAGCTTTTAGAATAAAAGTGGATCCAAGTGGGGCACTATAGTAAGCTTCTTAATAATAAAATAATCCATCAATCTCAAGGTTGTGTTTGTGGTAAAATCTGCATTCTTCTCCTCTTGGTCAACACACTCGGATTCTGCAGCCTTCTACCCGATTGGTCAGGGATCAAGAGTCACGCTCCCTCAACCAGTTACTTACTGATCGCTATCAGCAAAAAGTAGAGAAAAATTAGAAATTGGAAAAATAAATTGGGGACTGGAATCGAACTGTGCTTTGCTAACGAAAAAGCTGTCTGTTGGTGGCGAAAGCACAGAAACAGTGACAGCACAGGTCTTTAGCTCCCTGAATCTTTCCTTGGTACGCCCATGGTAAGATATCGGGAGGTTCTCGTACTCGACTGGTCACAGGATTTAAGAGTGGCATGAAAATGAAAGCAGGCAAAACTTACAAGCACACCAACATAACGAGTACAACATGTAATGTAGAATAGGGCCCCTTTGGTAAAGTTAAATGGCGTGGACATTTACGAGGCCTCAACTTCTCAGCTAAGCAAACACATGATCTAGTAGTACCTCCAGGAGTTCGGAGACCACAGGCAGCACCTCCGGGTTACAGATGTCAATAGAGTCGTCCCTGTAGGTTTTCCTCTTGTAGCGAATGTTGCCCAGGTGGAGGATGGCAGACAGCAACGAGAAGATCCTAAAAAAGAAATGTGTGAATAAATTTTTTTCCCCAAGTATGTTTATATATTTCATTGATTATGCCAGAGCCAGATCACTTTGAAATGTTTTTCCCTATACACCCTACATATTTTAAATTGACTGAAGGTCTGGACTCAGGCCAAGCCATATGTGAAAATAATGTCTTATGCTCCCTAGACCGCCCTTTCTCTATTTGACTGCAGCTAATACACATTACTCACTGCAATAGTTATCCAAAAGCAAGTTTTAGGGTCTGATTCAAGAAAGGTTTGCGTGTATTAAAACAAGGACTGGGCGAAATGGCTTTAGGAAAAAAAAAATCTACGTTTTTTTCCACGAAAAATTTGATTTACAATTTTGTTTCTGATTTGTGGACCTACTTTTTAAAGAAACCAATAGAATCAGAATCAGAAGAATCAGAATCAGCTTTATTGTCATTACGCAGGGTACCGAGATTGAGGCCATTCCATACAGTGCGATGTGTGCATGCAAGAAAACAATGTGTAAATATATAAAAATATAAAAAATATAGAAGTGCAAAGAACGGTGTGGACTGCAAATGTACACCCTATACACTCTGTACAAATGTACACTCTATACACTCTGTACAAATGTGACTCTATACACTCTGTACAAATATACACTCTCAGAAATATGTCAAAACAAGTTTTGTATTATTTGATCAAAAACTAGTAGTTTGAAATGATACTGCATACACGGCATCTTACTCCCTTATTTTTATATAAAGTGGGTTCTTTTTAGAACAGATATGAATTGAACTTTATGAAAAAAACCTAATTAAAAAAAACTAAACATATGAAACAGATTAATTTTAGCTGTTGTAGCTAATTCTGACATATTTACTGTGATACTTTTGCTGATACGTGGATCAAAATGCATTGTGCTAATGCAGGGGTCGGCAACCCAAAATGTTGAAAGAGCCATATTGGACCAAAAATAAAAAATAAAAATCTGTCTGGAGCCGCAAGAATCAAAAGCCCTTTATAAGTCTTATAATGAAGGAAACACATGATTTAAGTGTCTATATTAGCTATATTAGCCTACTATCAAAATGAATATGCGTCGCAGGCTGACGGAAATCTTCGTTGACAGAAATTACAAAATGTAATATTTTCTTCTACACATTTTTACAACTTTGGAAAACATTAGTAAAACGGAGGCTTCTCAGAAGGTGAGATAACTCCTGGAAATGACGGTCTTAAAATGGCCAAAGGTATAGATATGTGTATCCAAGTTAAAGGAAACGGCAGGCAGTCTTCTTCGAGTGGTTTTATCAGTCTTTGCAAACTGGGTAACGTTTGCTGTGGTCTATAACAACACGGCACACAAACAACTATCAGAAATGCAGTCAATATTACATACAGATAATCTGTCATGAGACATGCAAATATAAATTAAATACACAGAGGACATAAGTAAAGGAAATTAAATGAGCTCAAATATACATACAAACGAGGCATAATAATGCAATTTGTCCATACAGCAAGCCAAAATAGCATGTTAGCATCAATTAGCTTGCAGTCATGCAGTGACCAGATATGCCTGATTAGCACTCCACACAAGTCAATAGCATGAACAAAGCTCACCTTTGTGCATTCACGCACAGCATAAAATGTTTGGTGGTCAAAATGAGACAAAGGAGTGGCATAAAACACGTCTTTCTGTGGCAGCGTCGTTTTAAATTGTACACGCAGTCTTAGTAGATCACCTGCAAGACGCCAACTAATAGTACATACAATTTCATAGTTAGCATACGCTATTTAGAACCTGTTATTTGGATCTTAGTAGACCAGGCTAATTACTCAGTTTAAGAGGCTGATTGCAATTTTCTGAAAGTTACATTTTTCACAGCAAAAAATATCACATGCACACCACCGGCTTACGTTACTTTTAGTGGTCTAACAGAACATAATTGTTTTGGGGGCAGAGTGGCTCAGCGGGTAGACTGGCCGTCCAGAAACTTGAAGGTTTCGGGTTGGATTCCAGCTTCTGACATCCCTTTAATTTCCGTTGTGTCCTTGGGCAAGACACTTCAGCTACCTTGCAGCCAGTCCCACCCACACTGGTATAAAGGAGCTTACCACCAAGCTAGAATGTATGGTTTTCTCAATGTAAGCGTTTTGAGACAGTTGTGAAAAAGCGTTATATCAGGGTTTCTACAGGTATCAGCTAATCTAATTTAATGCTTTGTAATGCCACTTAAAAACATGTAATGCCATGTTCTATAGCAGATAGTTATTATACTGTATATAGTATAAGTTTCAACTGTCTGTATAGACAAAATTGTAAGCATTTGACAATGATAATCTTGAATAGTTGAAAAGTTTACATTAACTGTTACTATCTAGTGAATTAGAATTGGCTCACAAGAGTATTTTATCTGACAATTTATTTGTATTTATTGTTTTGCAGTTGCAGCAACCTGACAGTTGTGACGGTGACAGCAGAAGTTGCCGTGTTGGTCACGACAATAGAAATTTGACATTGTTAACTGTTGCCTGCCTTTAATGGTCGACTTGTGATCAGCTATTAGCATGTGTGATTTCACTGCATTGATGCCCATTGAGCAAAGTTTGGAGTCTTTTTGCACACACTGTGGAACACCTCGCTGGGTTTGCCATCGACGAGCTTATAATGGCGCCCCATAATACACCTGCTATGAACCTGTTTTTATATTCTTAGGTTTTATTTATTTATTTTTTATCGTGTTCTGTTTGTGTTGTGTTTGCTCGGTTCTCGTATTATCTTTTAACCTGCCCATTATACAGCACTTTGGCTACCCTTGTGGTAAATTTTAAATGTGCTTTATAAATAAAGTTGATTTGATTTGATTTGATTTATAATGTGCCCTCCTTCTGGTCCGACCATGCAATCTACGACCAACTAATACAGGGGTGCTCACACTTTTTCTGCAGGCGAGCTACTTTTCAATTAATCAAGTCGCGGGGATGTACTTCATTCATATATATAATTTATATTTACTTATTTATGAAATATATGTTTTTGTTCACAAGTTAAAGGTGTTTAATGATAATGCAAGCATGTTTAACACATAAAGTTAATATTGTTAATAAATTAAAGGTGTTTAATGATAATACAAGAATGTTTAATACATATAGTTAATATTGTTAACAAGTTAAAGGTGTTTAAAGATAATGCAAGCATGTTTAACACATACAGTTAATATTGTTAACAAGTTAAAGGTGTTTAAAGGTAATACAAGCATGTTTAACACATATAGTAAATATTGTTAACAAGTTAAAGGTGTTTAAAGATTATACAAGCATGTTTAACACATAGTTAATATTGTTAACAAGTTAAAGGTGTTTAAAGATAATACAAGCATGTTTAACACATATAGTTAATATTGTTAATAAGTTAAAGGTGTTTAAAGATAATACAAGCATGTTTAACACATATAGTTAATATTGTTAACAAGTTAAAGGTGTTTAAAGATAATGCAAGCATGATTAACACATATAGTTAATATTGTTAACAAGTTGAAGGTGTTTAATGATAATATAAGCATGTTTAACACATATAGTTAATATTGTTAATAAGTTAAAGGTGTTTAAAGATAATACAAGCATGTTTAACACATATAGTTAATATTGTTAACAAGTTGAAGGTGTTTAATGATAATACAAGCATGTTTAACACATATAGTTAATATTGTTAACAAGTTAGAGGTGTTTAAAGATAATGCAAGCATGTTTAACACATATAGATTCCTTTCTTTCATGAAGACAAGAATATAAGTTAGTGTATTATCTGATTCTGATGACTTGCTTTGATAGGAATCAGACAGTGGTGCTGATAAAGTCCGCATTTTCAAATGGAGGAGAAAAAAAGTCCTCCTTCTGTCCAATACCACATGAAAGTGGTTGGTTTTTGGCATCTTATTTGTCCAGCTTCCGTACTCCGCACACTTTACAAGAAATACATTGGCGGCAAACTCCGTAGCTTGCTAGCTTGTGCACGCCAGCTTTCTGAAACTCTTATTTTGCTAGTGCAGGCAGGATGAAGCAGCGCTTTTATTGTGCAACTGTGCAGTTGGTCTTTGGAGTTTTGACGACAGGTACGGCGCCAGAGTCTGTTGAAATAAAAAGTGTTTCTCGCCTTCCTGTCGGTAATTTTTTCTTAATAATGAGCTGGCAGCAGCCAGCGTCATCTCAGAAGACTCTCGGGTGCCGTGAATGTCAATCAAGTGACGAAAGTGACGTCATAGAGAAGATTTATGATCACTCATTTTTAGGACTATTTTTTTAATGCCTAGCTGGCGATCGACTGACACACCCTCCGTGATCGCGATCTACGTTATGAGCACCCCTGAACTAATACATACACACATAGCAAAAAGATAACCTTATGTTACAAAAACAGCCTGAGTCACTTTATTTATTTTATTTATTTATTTATTTTTACAAAAATCAACTTCTAATTGTAAAAAAAATATATATTTATTTCTTAAACATGTTGTTTTAAAACCCTATTGGTGAGACTATTGGCTGCTTCCATCCATCCATTTTCTACCGCTTGTCCCTTTTGGGGTCGCGGGGGGTGCTGGAGCCTATCTCAGCTGCATTCGGGCGGAAGGCGGGGTACACCCTGTACAAGTCGCCACCTCATCGCTTGTGATATTATACACTATATTGCCAAAAGTATTTGGCCACCCATCCAAATGATGAGAATCAGGTGTCCTAATCACTTGGCCCGGCCATAGGTTTATAAAATTAAGCACTTAGGCATGGAGACTGTTTCTACAAACATTTGTGAAAGAATGAGCCGCTCTCAGTGATTTCCAGCGTTGAACTGTCATAGGATGCCACCTGTGCAACAAATCCAGTCGTGAAATTTCCTCGCTCCTAAATATTCCAAAGTCAACTGTCGGCTTTATTATAAGAAAATGGAAGAGTTTGGGAACAACAGCAACTCAGCCACCAAGTGGTAGGCCACGCAAAGACTTTCTGCACAGTCAGTTGCTACAGAGCTCCAAACTTCATTTGACCTTCCAATTTGCCCACGTACAGTACGCAGAGAGCTTCATGGAATGGGTTTCCATGGCCGAGCAGCTGCATCTAAGCCATACATCACCAAGTCCAGTGTGGGATGCAGTGGTGTAAATAATGTCGCCACTGGACTGTAGAGCAGTGGAGACGCTTTCTCTGGAGTGATGAATCCCACTTTTCCATCTGGAAATCTAAAGGACGAGTCTGGGTTTGGAGGTTGCCAGGAGAACGGTACATTTCGGACTGCATTGTGCCAAGAGTGAAATTTAGTGGAGGAGGAATTATGGTGTGGGGTTGTTTTTCAGGAGTTGGGCTTGGCCCCTTAGTTCCAGTGAAAGGAACTTTGAATGCTCCAGGATACCAAAACATTTTGGAAAATTCCATGCTCCCAACCTTGTGGGAACAGTTGGGAGCGGGCCCCTTCCTCTTCCAACATGACTGTGCACCAGTGCACAAAGCAAGGTCCATAAATACATGGATGAGAGTCTAGTGTGGATAAACTTGACTGGCCTGCACAGAGTCCTGACCTGAACCCGATAGAACACCTTTGGGATGAATTAGAACGGAGACTGAGAGCCAGGCATTCCCGACCTTACAAATGCACTTTTGGAAGAATGGTCAAAAATTCCTATAAACACACTCCGCAACATTGTGGACAGCCTTCCAAAAAGAGTTGAAGCAGTAATAACTGCAAAAGGTGGACCGACATCAGATTGAACCCTGTGGGTTAGGAATGGGATGGCACTTCAAGTTCATATGTGAGTCAAGGCAGGTGGCCAAATACTTTTGGCAATATAGTGTATTTTCTGGGTTCAAAATGTTTTAATTCAGAGCCGGTGATTGTCATTTGTCAAAGCTGTACACTGACGACTGTTAAAATATATTGGAGATTGAACTCTATAAAAAATTCCCTTGATATACTGTCATAAAAAAGGTCGCTGAAATGTACTTCTTTTGTGACATATTTGTGACATTGTGGGTGTCTAAGTGTGTTACTCACTGTTTTCGTGTGACAGGAAGAAAGCCCACCATCTCCATCCCCAGCTGAAGCCTCTCAAAGTCGTGCTTCAGATCCTCTCCTTCAACCGTGAAGCAGTCCTGCAACATTTGCAAAACCAAGAGTCATCACATTCACAGACTCAATAACAAACTGCGATGAAGTGGACAATCACTTACAGACACTGTTGGAAACAACAGTGCATTAATGGTTTGTGTTATTAAGATGTTTAAACGAGGCATTCTAGTTTAGACTGGGGGGGAAAAAACAGTGACCTGAAGTGTAATCACAAAGCAAACAATTGATCAACACCATAGACATCTTATAAGTAGCCGCAGCATTGGCTGCTGTGACGCGAGAAATTTGGCCGCCATCTTGAAGTGGTGATTAGGAGCCGGCGATCAGCCTAAACTGACAGTTGACAGGTAGAAAACAAAGATGGGCTGGTGTTCAGGGTTTTCCTGCTCAAATGAGAGAACTGTTGAAAATAGGAATCGGGGGATTACTTTTCACATGTAAGATTTAACATTAACGTACTATTGGTTGTATTTTGTGAAAAGAATATTACCACAGAGTTGAGAAGGAGCAAAGATCTTCAATAGTACTGTAATCGTAGCCGCTAGCAAACAAGAGTATGACCATAATAGAATAGCTTGTCAATGAAATTAATTAAAAATTTAAAATTGTCATACTTGAATAACATAAAGTTGAAATAAATGAAGATAAAAATTGTAAAAGCCAACAGGGCTAAAAGTTAGGACCACTGTCCAGATTGTGTAAGGGGGAGGGGGGGGTGGCGGGTGGGGGGGGGGGGGGGGGGGGGAATATATGTTAGCTAACTAGACAATCAGATGGACAGTGGCTATACGGTATTATACAAGTCTAAATTTAGCCTAACTTTCCAACCCAATTTTGTGTAGCCCACCTTCGTGAAATGTGTGGGACAAAATATGTGATAAACAGGAAAACACTTACCTGACACCTGGAATGGGGTAATTTTTGGGATTACTGTTAGGCAAAGTATAAGACAATACTTTAACAGTATAAATGTAACCAGGAATAAGTCTTCCAGTAACAATATTCAAATACTAACATTGTTGGGTAAGACAGAATGTGGTTTTATTCTGAATCCAGTGTAACAGATTGGTGGTTTTAGCTGATATAAAGACTTTCGGGTGTTTATATATGTTTATGTTTAAGTACTTGGCAGACGCTTTTATCCAAAGCGACATACATAAAAAATACATATAAAACAATCACTGTAAACATTATCATTTAAGGGAAGAATGTAATACAAAATATCAATACAAAGTGTCAAGACAGAATAAACTCTCTGCTGCTGCAGCAACAGAGATACAGTCTATAAGATATATAGATATCTAATATATTCATACATTGTTTATGTAGGATATACGCATGTATATATAACCTAATCATATTTTTTCTTGAACTTAAAAATAGCTGACCGTTTTTTCCCCCCTTCTCTGGGATTATATTCCCCGTTTTGATCTCGGACGTCTGGTCACTTATAGCATATAAGAATATTCTATTACTGTTAAGCAAACTATGAATAATAAAACATGTGTCTTTTATCATAGCTACACGTATGACAAAAAAACGCGTGAAAATCAGTGGTATTTAGTGAGGTAAGATTAATTAAATGCGCTGACAGTTCATTGCTCCTGCCAAATGAATTGCACTGAGTGGAGCGGATCACCACTCCAAGATGGCGGCCCCGCGTCTCGTCAGCGGCAGTAGGCAGTAGCGGTCGATGCTGCGTCTACTTATAAGATGTCTATGATCAACACTGTGGTCTGTGAAGTTTCTCTTGCTGTAGTGGATAATAGGACTTGCATCAAAGCTGATCCCTTTCCATGTTTCTTTTTGGTTGCTGCATGCTCTCAAGATGACGGACCACTCACCGGGCACACTATTTGTACACAACATATAGCGAGAAAATATAAAGACAGTTTTGCCTCAACTGCTTCAAGATATGATTAAACCACTAGGGACTGCATCATAGCTCTGTCACTGTCCAAGGCTCTACCGCTTTCAACGGTTTGAACCTGTGACTGTCATTTAAAGAGGATGTGGTAGACCATATTAGGTCATCTGGTTCTCCCTTTGATGCTTTTCCTTTTGGTTTTTTTTTTAAACAGGTACAGTATTGCCAAGTATCGAAATTCAACTTGAACCTTAAATAAACTCGATTGAATAACTTGTCTCGAACTCACTGTGCTGGCTAATTTTAGGCCTACTATAAGCCCAAACAGCCATTTCTTTCCAAATGTGTGGAAATTCTACAGGAAATGGTTTATCTGCAGCTAAGAGGTTTGTCAGTCCGGTTTTAAAACTCTTCACCGCTGCTAAGGGATTTTAATGACATCCTTTTGGAACAAGATGCGAGAGTCATTTTAAAGGGGTCATATTATGATTTTTTTTTCTACATTTAAAACACTTCCTTGTGGTCTCCATAACATGTAATGATGGTGCTTTGGTCAAAAATGTGCATGGATTATGTTTTACTGACCATCTTCAAGCCGCTTTCTGACCGTCTCTTCAGGATGTGCTGTTTTGTGGGCGTGGCTCAACTTCGATAGCATCTTTTCTATGCCATCATTGTTGTCCCGACAACACAACAATATTGGTACATGTACCAATATTTGGGTACAGGTACCGGTACCAAAATGTATTTCGATACTTTTCGATACTTTTTTATATAAAGGGGACCACAAACAATTGCATTATTGGCTTTATTTTAACAAAAAATCTTACATATGTTTCTTATTGCAAGTTTGTTCTTAAATAAAATAGTGAACATACAAAACAACTTGTCTTTTATTAGTAAGTAAGCAAACAAAGGCTCCTAATTTAGCTGCTGACATATGCAGTAACATATTGTGTCATTTTCCATTCTAATATTTTGCCAAAATTATTAAGGACAAGTGGTAGAAAATTAATTATTAATCTACTTGTTCATTTACTGTTAATATCTGCTTACTTTCTCTTTTAACATGTTCTATCTACACTTCTGTTAAAATGTAATAATCACTTATTCTTCTGTTAGGATGCTTTGCATTAGTTTGGGTATCAATCCGATACCAAGTAGTTACAGGATCATACATTGGTCATATTCAAAGTCCTCATGTGTCCAGGGACATATTTACTGAGTTTATAATCTTAAAAAAACGAAAGAAGATTTTGTGATGCTAAAAAATATTGATGTAATCATAGTAGTACAGACTAGATACGCTACTGTACTTGGTATCATGACAGTGGATGTCAGGTGTAGATCCACCCATGTCATTTGTTTACATTTAGGAACGGCGTCATTAGCGGTGACGCCGGTGAGCTACGGTGTGGAGTGAAACATGCAGGGATGATACTTGTAAGAAACGTACTTTATTGGATTAGTGATTTAGAAGTAGCTAAAACACTGCAGACTGGGGATGGACTTTAGCCTCTAGTTAGCTAGCCATGTCTTAAAGCACCTCTTCCTGAGGGTGTTTCAGTGTTTTAACTTCACCTTTATCAATATTTTTTAAGCCAAAATGCGTCTATTCTCCCTTTTCTGTCTACACACTGTGTCTGTTTGTAAGTACTCCGTGATTGTGCGCTGCCGAACATGCTTGGCTGCTTGTAAACCAGCAATTACATGACGTGACGACAACGGGGGGGCGGGGTGGTGGATGACCGGTACTTTTTAGAGGCGGTATAGTACCGAATATGATTCATCAGTATTGCGGTACTATACTAATACCGGTATACCGTACAACCCTAGTTGGGACTATACGCTACTTTGTATTAGAAATGGCAACAGCGGATGATGCATGTGCATGTACGAGCCAGTCTGCCCCACAACAAGAGGATAGCAAAAAAGAAAGAGCTGACTGACTACATCGTCGGACTACAATGGCAGACGCGCGCAAAGCACTTTGGGTAAATCTCTACCATATATGGATAATTCGCTGATGTCACCAATGGCAAGAACGTCACCAATGGGGAAAATTCCAAACAGTATGTATGAAAGAAGGCAAGATTGTTTTATAAATATCTCCGCAAAGCGTCTATGGTTTGATTTCAAATTTTCGGGACTTTAGCAGGTCCCAAATACACAAAAACAGGTACTCATAGGTAAAAAAAAAAAAAAGTTGGTCTTGCATGATAGGTCCCCTTTAATGCTACTTGACTTGACCCAATGTCAGCTTTTGAAACAGTGGGGGTTTCCAAACTTTTCGACTGGGGGGACACATTGGGATTAAACAATTTGGCCAGGGGCCAAAAGCCACCTGTATGCAAAGTACCATACAGTGTGTGTGTATATATATATATATATATATATATATATATATATATATATATATATATATATATATATATATATATATATATATATGTATACACACACACTGTATGTTACATATATATACACATATACATATATATATATACACATACACATATATATATATATATACACACACATATCTATATATATATATGTACACATATACATATATATATATGTACACATATACATATATATATATATATACATATATATATATATATATATATATATATATATATATATATATATATATATATATATATATATATATATATATATATATATATATATATATATATATATATATATATATATATATATATACAGTATATTAAATATATATACACATATATATATCTGCGATGAGGTGGCGACTTGTCCAGGGTGTACCCTGCCTTCCGCCCGATGCAGCTGAGATAGGCTCCAGCGACCCCCCGCGACCCCAAAAAGGGACAAGCGGTAGAAAATGGATGGATGGATGGATGGATATATATCTATATATATACACACATATATCTATCTATATATATATATATATATATATATATATATATATATATATATATATATATATATATATATATATATATACACATACATACATACATACATACATATATATATATTTCAGGGTTACAGGTTTTTAATTGAATGTGGCGCGCCGCCACGGCATTTTTATTACCGCCACGCCTTGAAAATATGTTGGGGTTTTTTACTCGAAAACAAAAATGAAAGTAATATAACATATTGTAGCCCCCAGAAGAAGTAACACAAAGTATGACGCTATTTTTACATTTTATTACCAATCTAATGATAACAAACAACGGCACAATTCCAACAGGTTTTACCTCCCGTAAAAACACTTTCGTCTCCGTGAGTCTGCATTCCCCCGGACACACAACAACCTCATTCTCCGCCAATCACCTTTAAGGGACGGACAGTGTGTTTGCAAACCTGGGAAAAACTGACATTAAATCCAAACCACATGGACATAAAACATTAACATTAGCTGGTCATTACAGTATGAATTGATATAAATATAAATATATAAATATAAATATATATATATATATATAAAAAAAAAATATATATATATATATATATATATATATATATATATATATATATATATATATACACATATATACATATATATATAGCCTATTATTTGTGCACTATTAACAAGTGATGTACCGAAAACTCGACTACCGGAAAAAGACTAACAAAAACCGCGCTGCCAAAACTGGATGTAAACAAAACGCACGCCATTGTGTCTGAAACACTGTCAGCAGGTCTGCGATGCGGACTTAATTGTAATATATTCCATTGATAAATATTATTATAATAACACCAGAAGAAGATGCTAGATTTGTTGCTAATTGTCTTTAATAAAAAACTAATTAAAATTCTCTAGACACTTGAAAAAAAAAATCTCTACAAAGTGCAATAAGCAGCAGCAATTAAAAGTATGGCAAAACGTTAAAGAAAAAGAATTTTTTTTATATATATATATATATATATATATATGTATATATATATATATATATATATACTAATTAATAATATTTGTTTTTATAGGTATCTTTGTATCATAAAAAAAATGCAAATTATTCGATGACCTCTTGGTGACCACACCCATACCCACCCCCCACCGCCACAGGTATTTGGCAGTCGAGGGGAAACCCTGATATATAAATGACTACATATTATTATATTACAATGTATGTATAATTAAGAATTATTATAATTGGTAATTACAAGTATGTGAAAGTTCAACTCTGACCTTGTTTACTTTTGTAACAACCTCTTTAAAGTTTTTTAATCAATCAGAAATATCAAGCAGCTAAAATGCGCCAAACATGGATCGGTGTGGGGGGAGTGTTTTGCATTTTCCCAATCTCCTGTAATAGATTTAAATGGGTGTAATTTTGATTTTTTTTTTATGCTGATTGGACTTTTTTTAATATCCACAAAGTTCAATGAGTAGGTTGTATTATGTGAGACAATGTTTTCTGTGCTGGTTGTTTTCTTTTTTGAAGCATGACTAGGGAAGGTAGTTTGGACTGGGTCATATAAGTGAATGCTGTGCTAAAATGTTTGCAAGTATGATTAATGATTGAGGTGATTTTGTTGGCCACCAGATGGCGACAAAAGGGCAGCAATCAGACCCCTGGCTCACCCCAACATTTCAAATTGTTTTTGGAAAATGTGGGCGTGGTGTCCTCCGGACCAAAGAGGAAAAGAACCAAAGTTCAAAAGCCAGCATCTGTGATTGTATGGGGGTGTATTAGTGCCCAAGGCATGGGTAACTTACACATCTGTGAAGGCACCATTAATGCTGAAAGGTACATACAGGTTTTGGAGCAACATATGTTGCCATCCAAACAACGTCTTTTTTTATGGACGCCCCTGCTTATTTCAGCAAGACAATGCCAAGCCACATTCTGCACGTGTTACAACAGCGTGGCTTTGTAGTAAAAGGGTGCGGGTACTAGACTGGGCTGACTGCAGTCCAGACCTGTCTCCCATTGAAAAGGTGTGGCACATTATGAAGCCTAAAATACAACAACGGAGACCCCGGACTGTTGAACAACTTAAACTGTACATCAAGCAAGAATGGGAACTAATTCCACCTGAAAAACTTCAAAAATTGGTCTCCTCAGTTCCCAAACGTTTACTGAGTGTTGTTAAAAGGAAAGGCGATGTAGCACAGTGGTAAAAATGCCCCTGTGCCAACTTTTTTTACAATGTGTTACTGCCATTAAATTCTAAGTTAATGATTACTTGCAAAAAAACAACTTCCTCATTTTGAACATTAAATATCTTGTCTTTGCAGTCTATTCAATTGAATATAAGTTGAAAAGGATTTGTAAATCATTGTATTCTATTTACGAATTACACAACGTGCCAACTTTACTGGTTTTGGGTTTTGTATGTAAATAAACATTTACAAAATCTTACTGTGTAAATAACTCATTTCACAACATATATATCTGCAGCTCATTGTCCGGTGTGGCTAATATATGAAAAAATATTTTTCTTCATCTCACATTTAGTGGGTGAAGCTTACATACCAGTACACTCTATAGTCCGGAAAATACGGTACATTCATTCTCGAGCGTGGTGTTTCCCAAATTGTGGGTTGGGTTGTGGCAGTAGTGCTAAATCTAATAAACAGGCTTCCTATTCTACCAAGCAGAAGTAGTAAGTACACAGAAAGACATGTCCAAAGGTTAACAAAGATGGAAACGTTTGAAAAGAAAAGTTGTCAACGGCATATATAAAGAATGTAACTCACACAGTGCGTTGTACAGATAAATAAATAAATAGTTCTAAATAGTAACTTAATTCTGGGGGTTTCACAAAAAAATGATACCTACCAGGGGGTTCATGACAGCAAATAATAGAAAAGCACTGCTTTCTTGCTTTATTGACCATTTTACTATGGCTGCTATAATTACAACATTCCAAGACTTCAGAAATGCAAACATGACCCACACAGCTCGGCTGATAAGCCTTTTTCCTGCATCACCCTGCTTAAAAAAAAGTCCAGTCCTTTTAAGCGACTTGTGTGTCATTAGGAAAGGAGAGACTTTATTTATCCCACAATAGGGAAATTATGTGGTTGTCCACGAAAAAAAAAGGTAAAGACAGATGAAAACAAAAAGGAAACATTAAACGACACAAACGACATAAAAGACATTAGAAGAGCACAGAGCTGATGCAACCATTTCTACTGTAAATACAGCTACAAATGTAAAACATACAAGAAAATAAAGTGCTACAAGTTTCACATAAATATGGAGGTTAATTTAAGTTTGTATTACGGAAGGTTTTTTTGGACACTGAATTGTGTGAACTGATTTTTTTTTTTACATTTTTACAATTTAATTGAATAAAACATTTGTGTTTAAAAATTCATTTTGTTTGATTTTAGTGTGTAAAATTCAGTGTTTTAAAATTCAGTGTAAAAAAAAAAAAAGTGCAGAAATATTTGTTGCTTTAAAACTCAAAAACTACTTTCAGGAAATTAAGACTGAAGCAATCGATCCTGCCTAAGAACCAGCCAATCAGGTGTCGAGTTTGAGACTTCTTGAGTTTTGAACTCAATAAATGTCAGCTAAATTTGTTGAAAAACATTTCAGTGCACAAAATTCCAACGCAAAAATTTCAGTTACATAAATTTGGTGTAAAAAAAAAAGAAAAAATAGGTTTTTGCAACAGACACACAAATTAACCTCTTTACATAATACAATCCGTTTTGTGAGATATTGTTTGAGGGCTCCAAGTGTTTTCTTAAAATCGTCATTAACAATATAACTATGGATGAAATATATTTAACTGTAGAAATGATTATAGATTAAGGAATAGTTGGAAACGAATTTATCAAAATTAAAAGATGGTTTGATATTAAACTGGTAAAACTACATTTAAGATTTGTTTTTGTAGTAGTACGATAAGTGTGGACGCCTCATTATATGTCAAAGCAGTTGAGATTCAAATAACACAAGAGATTAAGTTTTGGGGTGTTATGATTGATGAAAACTGGTCATGGAAATCATATATACATTATACAAAGGTTAAAATACAGTACAGGCCAAAAGTTTAGACACACTTTCTCATTCAATGTGTTTTCTTTATTTTCATGACTATTTACATTGATTGTCACTGAACGCATCAAAACTATGAATGAACACATGTGGAGTTATGTACTTAACAAAAAAAGGTACAATAACTGAAAACATGTTTTATATTCTAGTTTCTTCAAAATAGCCACCCTTTGCTCTGATTACTGCTTTGCACACTCTTGGCATTCTCTCGTTGAGCTTCAAGAGGTAGTCACCTGAAATGTTTTTCAGTTCACAGGTGTGCTTGAAGCTCATCGAGAGAATGCCAAGAGTATGCAAAGCAGTAATGAATGAATAAAACCAGTTACTCGCCCTTATGTATATTTCATAAATAAATACTGCATTATGCCATGTAGACAGAACTTGAGCAAATAATGTAATTCCAGAAAAAAGAAAAGGTGCCATAACAACTATAACCACTGTATACTAGAAAGAACTCCAAAGATTGCTGACGAGGTCAAATCTTGAGATTTTGGACTGATAGCTTTGATTTCAACGCAGTGAGCAGAGAGGGTGTGTCGGGGGAGTAATAACTTGTCCTACCTTGTAAATATTATGGAGTTGACTCGCTTTCTAATGAATGAACACACCTTCTACAAAAACATTTGAATTGGCGTTGATCCACAGCACTGCAAAATTAAGTACACCTCTCATATAAGTCTTGTAACAGCTACAACTCTTCTACTTTTTGGTATTACTGTGAACACTGTGCAGTGGATTTTGCCACTTTCATTTCCTTACATTACAATGCAAATATATAATTCGGTAAGTCAATCAAATTGATATAGACAGTAGGGCTGCAACTAACAATTAATTTGATAATCGATTAATCTGTCGATTATTACATCGATTAATAATCGGATAAAAGAGACAAACTACATTTCTATCCTTTCCAGTATTTCATTGAAAAAAACAGCATACTGGCACCATACCTATTTGTATTATTGTTTCTCAGCTGTTTGTAAATGATGCAGTTTATAAATAAAGGTTTATTTAAAAAAATAAAAAATAAATTAATTAATTAAAAAAATAAAATACAAATACTCTGCGCATGCGCATAGCATAGATCCAACGAATCGATGACTCAATTTATCGGCAACTATTTTAATCGATTTAATTGATTTGTTGTTGCAGCCCTAATAGACGGTACATATTCCTATCCATGAAGAGTGTTTATCAACGTCTGACCACATCTGTAGATTTTTAGTCATCATCAAACCAATAATCCATAAGGTTAGGTCAAAGTATTTTAAGAAACCTTTAATCTACTGACATCTTCACAACACCCATCTCTTTGCTGAAAGACAGTTGGAAAGGAAACCTTGCCCTGAGGCAGCAGCACAAATAGATCCAGATTCAAAGCCAACAGGGAATATTTTAGTTGTGCTGCAAAGAAAATGTGTGACTTTGGCCACCCACCCCACAAAAACAGAGAAAATAAAAAGATTTGCCTTGGATTGTGCCATTAGATTAGTGCCATTAGGGGTTTTTGGTTACTAAAGATGATTTTACATGTCATTCTGAGGCTACACAGAACTCTGCTCACTCAAATTTCACCTGAAAAGGTTTGACATTAAAGGTGACCTATTATGCAAAACCAACTTTTCTTATGATAAGCTACTTGATAATAACCTGACTCTCACCAGATCCTTGTAGTTTGCTGAGCTCCACACAAGGATCTGGGCTCCTGGGCAATGCAAACTCCTTCAAGATAGCAAAAAATAATGAACCAATCAGGATAGCCGGGCGGGATTTCATAGATGTGACGTAGCGCCAAAGTGACTGTTTGATTAAAAACAACAATGGCGGCACGCAGCCAGGAGTTGTGTGCTGACATTGATTCTGCTATTGCAACTGTTTTGTCGAATCTATCGAATATTAATTATTTAAAAGATGAACAGAGAACATTTCGCTCTGTCGTTATCCAATATGTCGGCTGTTCTGTTTTGGATTTCCCAGCGTCGCTCTCATCAGCGTCACGGGTTGATTTCGATGTGAGTGGTTGAAGTAGCACGTCATTCAAGATAACGGACAAGTGGTTTATCCAATCACATACAATTTTTTTTTTTTTTTTTACAAGACCCCGCCTTCTGAAATACATCTCCTATTGAGAAGTCCCAGATCCTTGTGTGGAGCTCAGCGAACTACAAGGATCTGGCGAGAGTCAGGTTAACTTGATAAAACATCACCTGGAAAATATATTTGAAGCCAGCGAAGCTAAACAGTTAACTTTTCTGAAAATCAGCATTTTTTTCAAAATTATACAAAAAATGTCCACTGCAGAGGGCACTGCTTATCAGAATATAAAAGTTTAAAGACACTAAACTGAAAAACAGCATGATTTTACACTTGTACACTGGATGTTTACATTGTCACTTTAAAGACATTCAACTGTAAGTTTTTTGCATGAATGAATTAAATAAATATGATTAAAACATTTGAGCAATATGTTTGTGTTCAATTGCAGTAAGACTGTTCATCCTAAACCTTCCTGCCACTTCATTTTTACACACTAAGGCAGGGGTGTCAAACTCAAATACAGAGTGGGCCAAAATGTAAAACTGAACAAAGCCGCGGGCCAAGGTTGAACAAATTAACCTTTTAATAGGGACCCAAACAAGTTTTGCATTGAATATTGAACAAGCAAGGCTTATATAACTTTATAGTGACATTCAAAATCCAGTTTCAAATAATAATAACAATAATTAAAAAATATCAATGGCATATCAAATACAATTGAAATAAAAATTGAATGCCTCTTTTGTATTTGCAGCCTTCTGAGGTAAATATCAACATTAACTTTTTCCACAGGCTAATAAATTTGAAAATAAAATAATAAATAAACCAACCATTCAGGACTTTAAACTGCTCAGTTTGCAACACACTGATCTAATCTGATGTGCCCAAGCCAGATACCTGCCATCTTTTCTGGGATGCTCGTTCATTAATGTCGGGGCTCAGGCTTTGAGCTGAGGCAACCTTCATTATCCAACCAAGGTGTTCATCAGTCATTATACCTCGTAGTCCACCCGGACCACAGCCTTGGGGGCGTGCCTTAAAGGCACTGCCTTTAACGTCCTCTACGAGCTGTCGTCACGTCTGCTTTTCATCCATTTTAACAACGTGCCGGCCCAGTCACAAGATATGTGCGGCTTCTGTACGCACACACATGTGAATGCAACGCATACTTCATCCACAGCCATACAGGTTACACTGAGGGTGGACGTATAAACAACTTTAACACTGTTAGAAAGATACGCCACACTGAACCCACACCAAACAACAATGACAAACACATTTCGGGAGAACATCTGCACCGTAACACAACATAAACACAACAGAACAAATACCCAGAATCCTTTGCAGCAATAACTCTTCCGGGACGCTACAAAATACACCCCCCGCTACCACCAAACCCCCACCCCACACACACACCTTGTAGCGTCCCGGAAGAGTTAGTGCTGCAAAGGATTCTGGGTATTTGTTCTGTTGTGTTTATGTTGTGTTACGGTGCGGATGTTCTCCCGAAATGTGTTTGTCATTCTTGTTTGGTGTGGGTTCACAGTGTGGCATATATTTGTAACAGTGTTAAATTTGTTTATACGGTCACCCTCAATGTAACCTGTATCGCTGTTGATCAAGTATGCGTTGCATTCACTTGTGTGTGCGTGCAGAAGCCGCACATATGTGACTGGGCCAGCACTCGTTGGACTGGATGAAAAGCGGACGTGACGATTTTCGGGAGGGGCACTGAAATTTGGGAGACTCCCGGGAGGGTTGGCAAGTATGAGAATTAGCGGTGAATGCGGTGTTACCGCTGTATATAATCGGCGGGCCAGCTCTAGTGTTAATTTGATATCGCCTCAAGGGCCAAGTGAAATTTGACACCTATGCACTAAGGCATTTTTAGCAAGTCTTTTTTTCTTTGGACAATTCCACAATAATATCGTACCGTGGCCTTCATACCGTGACAATATCTTACCATGAGCTTTTGATATTGTTACATCCCTGACGCTTAAAAATGAGAATATAATTTTTAAAGTGTGAACTATTTACTACCAACATTAGAAAACACTGTCCAAACAAGTCACAGGGGTTGCAGACGAGGCATACATTGGTCAGGATATGACCAGACATACCAACATCATTCCAACAAGCAACACAACAAGGAAAATAAACAGAGATAGAATAAACATGACCCAAAGCTAACCAGGAAATATCCAAAAGGGAACAAAAATGTAAGGCAGGGAGTGGGTGTGCAAGGGAGAGTGTGACTTGAATGATTGGAGGCTACTTGCTAGGGCAGGGGTTTTGTCCAACATGGACAGACTCACGTATGTGCATAGCTGACATTCAGATACTGACCGCTTCGCTCTCGCAGTAACTGTCCCAGTGCAGTCGGTGGGTTCTCTTTGTCATCTGGAAGTGTTGAGGCAGAGTTTACAGGGCACGAGGTTAGGGTTAGAGTTAGACACAGCAGCATTCCAATTATGACACAATACATTCAGTAGTAGCAGACTTTAACATGTACTTCACACGCTATTAAGAGTAATAAACATGCAGTTAAAACAGCAGTAAGTTCAACATATACACAGAGCTGAAAACATACATGAACAAATTCAAAGCATTAAAAAAAACATTCACACACTTTGACATATGCATTAAGTGCATTACACGAAAGCTGAAGATTTAAAACATGGATTTTAATGCAAAAACAAAAGCCTGTTGTTTCCTGAAGCCAACTGTGAGTTTTTAGGATAAATTTTTCTTCATTCATGTAGCCTTTTGTTACTCGAATGGGAGGATGTATGAAAATGAACACATTGAACTTGCTCGGTTTTGTCCATAGACCATGCAATTAAAATAGTAACAACATGCATGAATTCACTTCGGAGGTAGCATCAAAGCAGTAACAGAGGCGGAATGGTGTGTAATAGAATGCTCTAATGCGGTGGCTATTCAACTGGTGGCCTGAGGGCCAAAACCAGTCCGGGAATGACACCAAATGGGCTCCCAGTGTTCAGTTTTTGGAGCAAATTCCTAAAAACACTAGAGTGTGCCTGCTGTATAGAAGACGTTGGACCACTGTAAACACATTGGCAGATCATTACATTGATATTTTAACCTTGCTAGCAAATATAGAACACTGGGGTTCAAACTTGAGATTTACATAACTGAGGTGTTCCTCAAGGCACCCCTTTAGGTCCTTTTCCTTTTGGCAGTTACACATTTTTTTTCGTAATGTGATTTATCTAACTAAGGTGTTGCTGTATCTTGTTTACTTTTTGATGCAGTCAGTAGTTATTTAACCGTTTTAGTTATACTAGTAGTGTTCCTCAAGGTTGCATATTAGGTCTTTTTTTTTTTTAACAAAAGTTCCTTAAAAACAGCACATCACTCCTGTAACTCTGACAAAATAAATACACCAAAACAAGGAATATACAAAATAAGACCATTAGTGGAGGGATAAGTCTGGTTTCCCATGTGCTCATCTTTCTGAGAATGTGGCCCCCAAGACAATTGAGTTAAATATTCATGCTCCAATGCCACGACAAGCAGAGAATCTCTTCTCCTACTATGTTAAGGTAAAAGCAATTGTCACCGTTTGGCATTATTTTACCCTGGCATTAATGTTGTCACCCCTTTAATAATCTGGTTGGGAAATACAGTGTTGCTACATTAAAGTGCATACCATTGCTAAACAAACAATAAATCAAATAAGTAAATGTTGCCAGTTGTTGATCATAAAAATTATTGTTGCCACTTGTACTGTAGATTACGAATATAATGTTAATTTGACAAAATAGCTGTCGCTAAACACTGTTGACAAACGACTAAATACAGTGGCAAATTTCACATAAAAAAAAGATTTCTCTTTTGAGAGAAAAAATATATATATTAAAAGACTTAGTTGTAATGTATATTCTCTTGCGAAAAATACAAATAATTATACATTAAAATTCATATATATTCCCTATTACAAACGACCCTCTGAAGGCGGCCATAACTTGATAGGACCCCCCTGAAAACCAGATGCTGTGGACATTTCATTTTTGTCCATTTATTTTAGTAGCATTACTAAATTCGGGGGGGTGGAGGGGGAGAACAGCCATGTCTATACAACAGGAGCACTGTGGAGTGTTTAAAGACCTACTGCCTAAAAGCTACTCAAAGATCCTCTTTATTACAATGTTCTATTGTTTTTTAGGTATCTGATGCAACCATATTTGTTTCTTCCAAGTTTTTAAACTGAACTTGCAGGTCTATCTGGTGTCATTCCAAGGCCGTATTTGGCCCCCAGGCCGCCAGTTAAATAAATATTCCTGCTGTATTAAATTGTGGGTTGTAAAACTAAAAACATGTTGACGTACACTAGCGTTCAAAAGTTTGGGGTCACATTGAAATGTCCTTATTTTTGAAGGAAAACACTGTACTTTTCAATGAAGATAACTTTAAACTAGTCTTAACTTTAAAGAAATACACTCTATACATTGCTAATGTGGTAAATGACTATTCTAGCTGCAAATGTCTGGTTTTTGGTGCAATATCTACATAGGTGTATAGAGGCCCATTTCCAGCAACTATCACTCCAGTGTTCTAATGGTACAATGTGTTTGCTCATTGGCTCAGAAGGCTAATTGATGATTAGGAAACCCTTGTGCAATCATGTTCACACATCTGAAAACAGTTTAGCTCTTTACAGAAGCTACAAAACTGACCTTCCTTTGAGCAGATTGAGTTTCTGGAGCATCACATTTGTGGGGTCAGTTAAACGCTCAAAATGGCCAGAAAAAGAGAACTTTCATCTGAAACTCGACAGTCTATTTTTGTTCTTAGAAATGAAGGCTATTCCACAAAATTGTTTGAGAGACCCCAAACTTTTGAACAGTAGTGTACATATTTATATATATTTTTTTTATTCTTACACTGTGTTTGCAATTAATCTATAGAATATAAGACTTTCACTTTTTGAATTGAACTATTAAAATTAATTAACTTGACAAAGATAATGTAATTTAATGAAATGCATTTCCTAAAATCAGCAAAAAAAATCACATTGTGTTTTGAAAACTTTTTTACAGTTCATCCAGTTTGTTTAGAGTAAAGACTTGCTCGTAGGAAGAACAGAGCAAAAGCTGTTTTGTCAAAGCAAAATGAAAACAAGAGTTATGAGCACACATTTATGGCATGTTTACGTGTCCTGTAAACAGGTTGCTTTGACTCTACAGACAAGAGTGCTGGAGTGTTTAGTTGGATTTTGCTGAAGAGACAGAAAGGGAATGAGCGGCCTCCAAAAGAAGGGGGAAAAAATGTAGAGAGTGGTAGAATGTGTGATAAGATTTAAATGTCCATGTGTGATTGTGCTGTTCATGGGTGAAGAGGAATGGAAGAAATTCCTGGCTCTTCTCAGTGCAGACATTAAGATTTCACAAGGGGGGAAGCGAGTCACAGGTCGTCACTGCATGTCTGTCATGGCTCTGAGGTGGCAACGACTTTTACACAACATCCACGTTCCATACGTGACTTGTGTATGAATCCTTATCATGCCTTTCCTTCATGCTTATGTGAAACCTGTTTTCCTGGTGAGCCAATGGACACATGCCATTTGACTGCATGTGTTTAGTCGTGGAGTAGGCATACAGGTGTGTGTCTGCGTGTGTTCAAAATGGTGTTGAGTGTATTTATACTGAAACCATGCATGAAAACCCATGACGACGCAGAAGGAAATTTGCCCAAATTAACCACAAAAATCTAATCCGTCTGTAGACAGCAACCGGTGGTGTCTGTGTATGTGAGACAAAATAACTACACTCAATGGCCACAACACTATACACCCCTGTGCAGTCCAATGAGATCCAGTACGATTGACATGACAAAAATGCTCGGTTTTGAGTATACACAGTAGAAAATTATTGTGGCTGTTTGCAGATATGTAAATACAGAGAATTATCAACTTTGTTAAGACAGTCTTTTCATCCATTGGATCCTTTAAGATTGTGCAGATGTACTGTACCTATGTAGTACCTGAAACCTGAGTCACAACCGACAAATGTGTTTACTAGTACAGTACTTATTTCTCTTTCCTGTTTGCGCAGATAAAGTAACTCTAATGTCTTGAGTATAAGGGACTGACACCAACAAACATACAGTGGTAACTCAGTTTCTATTCGTCACGCTTTACGAATGATTTGGTTTTCAGTACAATTGTGCGCCAAAAGGTCCCGATTTTCATATACCGTCTCCATTATCGCATGCCCAGGTATAACTTTTCTATTGGTAACTCAGTCTCTATATTTTTTTGTATTGAGTATGACTGCAAAACAAGCCACCATGGGGCCAAAGAAAGTTGTGAGTGCCAGCACTTCGTAAATAAATAATGTGAAAAACAGAATTGAAATTAGAAAAAGGAACTTCAAGTAAAATACAGAGGTGGCGTCCAGTGGCTCTTTCCTCCTACCTTCCCTCTCCGCTCATTGCCGTCCTCGCCAAGTGATAACATTTCACTCATCCATTTACAAATGTTTCACATTGCTTTCTGCATATACAACTATAATTATTATTTTCTTTGTGTTCATATTTTTGGGTGTATGTGACAAATTAATTGGATTTGCATTATTTGTCAAATATTAAGATACTAATATGATAGATACTAATAGATACTATAGGACACTGATATTGAAGCTTTGAGTATTGGCTGATGTTGATATCAATACGATATTATATCAGCACAAATATTTTATTATTTTGTAGAGTGGAATCTTAGAAAAAGCTTGATCAAGTGAAATTAGCGGTGTTATTTATTTTATTTTTTTGGGCGACACAAAGTGACCACAATAATTCATTAAATTAAGCGCATGACGCAGTAAGTTGAATGATCCAGACATGTTTGTTTCTGGATACTTTCTAATAAGCTTCTGCCTTGGAGACTCTGTATCTGTAAGTAATATGTAACTATATTTATTTGATACTAGCTGATATTGACAAATTTGCAGTTTTACACTGCAATATTGTTCAATTAAGGACATTTATTACTTATGTCTAGCTTGTGTGATGTCGTGCACTTAGCTGTTGTGTAGCTGCTTGCTCCTGGTAGCCTATAGCCTACCATGTTTACCTTTTGTAGATGACTTCACTAAAATACAAGAAAAGATCAAACGTTTGTGCTTATTCGGACATTTAGGTGTTAATTAGCTGTTGAGCTTTACACAAGTAAACACACTGCAGGACTGCTTGTATCGGGGCTCATATCAGCAATTTTAGATGTAAGCCGATATCGTCCGATACTTTTTTTTTTTTTTTGCTGTTATCGGACATATATCAATATCGGCTTTGGACACCCCTATTAAATTGCTTAGTTTTTTGTCTAACTTTTTGGCACCGATCCCTAACGAAAGCCGAGGTTCAGCTGTAGAAGCAAGCAAACGCAACACAAACGTACACCACACCCACCCCGAGCTGCTATTCACCTTTTAAAAGAATAAACAACCGTCACCAGAAAAAACCCAAGACAGGGAGAATACCAAGTCCTACCTGACTGAGGTAATGGTAATCTTCAGGCTTCATGAGGTGAAAAGCTGTCCTCTCTTCTTCACTTGTTCCTGCCAGCAGGTAGTAAAACACGTGGTAGTTTCTAAAAGACAAGTAAGACACACATCATTCATGGATAAGTTAGACTTAGACTTAAATATTGTATAAGGAATCTCGCTCTACTATAAAGCTTTGAATCCCATTTGAAGGTTAGAACAGCAGAAATCCTGTGGAGATGTTTAATAGGAACATGAAACCAAGAATGTACAAATAAACTAAATAATTTTCATACAACACTGGGGTTTTTGTATGCTGCATTTTGTTCTCAGAGTGCTGGGCAGCTGGTGCAGGACTTTGGCATGCCTGACACTTCATAATAAAGCGGTTTCATAACTCGGAGCTAACCACTGGAAATATGGAGGCGAGTCATCCAGACATGCCCGTGTTTCTCCTTTTGTCTGTACAGACGCTTGTGGAAATCACACATGAATACCTTAAGAGAAAGCGATTGCAGCTATTTGGGATACAACACTTCTCAGACGGCAAGAGAAGTTTCGAATGTCCAGGTCAGCTGTGATTCTACTTACGGAAAAACTTCATCCATTTGTCGAAGGAGAAACAACGAGAATGCAGGTTCCCGTGGATGTGATAAAAAAGGTAGCGTGTGCTTTGTATTACCTGGCCGTCGAGGGAAGACTACGGAAAACAGTGATTGCTTTTAGACTGGCAAAGCAGACTGTATAAGTTATTGTCCGCTATGTATATCGCGGACTCAACGTCTAGGTCCAGAGTATATAAAGTCATCAAAAAAGAATGGACAATGAGGGTGAAAGCAAAAGAGTGAGGCGTGTCCTGACCAGATATCTAGATCCCTAGATTGATTAAATGTTCTTTGTCACATTGTTTACTTTCTCATGTCCATTAAAGATTTTATTAATTTATGATGGCTCCAGTGTGATTCACTACAATAGGGCTCCACAGCACACTGGATTCCAGTTAATTGAAAAACCACAACACTGGATATTGTTCAGATAAGTTAAATTTAACAAAGCAACACGGGAGGTGACTATGACGTGCGCATTTTCCACGCATGCGTACTAGGTCGGGTTGCGCCGGCGGATGGAGTGGGGGAGGGGGTCTTAAACGACTATTGTGTGTGTGTGTGGACAAGGATAAGGTTATGTGGGATTTACCCTAAATAACCTTAGTGTAGAAGGGGCCTTAACGTCTGGCTCTCTTAACTAGAGTACCCTGGACCCACGATGGCTGCATGGTTACTGATGCACAAACTCATACAGAGTCCCCCACCATGGATGTATTTTTACTCAATGTTACTGCTCCTCCAGCCAGATATCAATGATAACTATCATGGTTATGAGGTCAATTATACTGACAACACCTAGGCTTGATGACTCTCAGACCTGTCAAAAAAAGAGCTCATTTAAATACAACCTTTTCTACTAAGACAAAGAGATCCCAAAAAGCAAGATATCATGTCACCGCCCAAAGAAATTCCGGAAAAATTGAGAAACAAAGTAACTGACATCTATCATTCTGCAAAACGTTACATAACCTTTTCTAAAGTTTTGGGACTCGTGCAAATCATGAGGCGACATCAGCCACAAAGGAAAAAACATGGAACAGTGGTAAACATTCCCAGGAGTTCCCCAAAAAATCAACAACAAAATCTTAAGAAGGTAAGGTCAAGTGTTCATGACTCAACCATAAAAAATGAATGAATTGAAAAATGGCATGCATGGCAGAGTTCTAAGGCGATTATCACTGGTGAGCCAAAAGGAAAAAAGAATATATGCTGTAGGCTCGTCTCACTTTTGCCAAAAAAACCCATCTTAATGATAACAAAGACGTTTGGGGAAAATGTGGGCTGTTTGGAAGGCATGCGTCTCCTTACATCTGGCGTAGAAGTCACACATCATTTGAGAAAAAGAACATTACACCAACAATGGGTGACGGTCTGGGGCTGCTTTAGTGCTTCAAGAACCATCAATTCTACTTGCTACCAAAACATACTGAAGGACAATGTGCAACCATCAGTTCCTACCACTGAATGTCTTACAAAAAAACAAAAGGTCTTGCAGAATTATAATCAAAGTCTAGACTTGAATCCAATGAGATGCTGTGGCATGACCTTAAAAAGAAGTTAATGCTCCGAAACTTTCGAGTGTAGCTGAAATATAACACTTCTGCAAAGAAGAGTGGGCCATAATCCCTCCACAGTGGTGTGAAAGACTTATTATACAACAGATGTGGCCACCAATCGGTATCTGCAGATTTTTGTGAAAAAGTATGTGATCGGCCATTACATACACAATGTGGATCCGCTCCCCTAAGCAAATAATAATCATCTCCATTACGGAAGACAAACTGCATTTCTTAGTATCTCATAAATTATTATGAACAAGCATTATCACTAGAGACAAGGCTAAACATGTTACACACCGAGAAGAATGCAGAAGCAGGTATGCTAATAGCTAAGCTAACCTCACTTGAAACAACACAAATAAATGAGTGCTAGTAAAATATAAGAAGTGAAGCTAAAAACCTGTTACAGCTGAAAGTGAGCAGTTATTAACAGTTATTAAGTAGATTAATAAGATTCTGGGGAGAGACAACTGTTGCATTGTTGCAGTCAGTACACAACACGTAAGAGGAGGGTGCATCCATCCATTAATTGGTGGTGTCGATACCAAGGGTAGTATCAGTTATCAGATCGATGTTGTTGTTTTTGTCAAGCTTAGGGAATTATTCCTTTACAAAGGAGGACTTTGAGGGCAAAACCCAAAGGTTTTAAAAGAGTAGCAGATACTGTAGTAGTTTTTGCTTAGGATGAGTTATAGTGTACTTTCGACTTTGTTTTGATCAAACAATTGTATGTAATACAACAATATAAAGGACTAGTTTGTGTTGTTGATATTATTAAACTGTCAATATTATTTACCATAAATACATTTTAAAATGTACAGTTCATACATGTAAGCGGTATCGGCCGATCTCACTCATGGACGATCGTATCAGAATTGGCAGCATATAACTTTAATTAGAACATCCCGAAAGTATACCAGTTATTAGGTTTTTACTTTTTCACATACAGGGGTAATGCAGATTTGAATAGTTTGCTTTTCTTAATTAATAAAATCATTACATAAAAACTTAATTTTGTGTTTACTTTGGTTCTCTATGTCTAACACTTAAAAGTGTTTGTATGGAGGGTCAAATGGGACATAATTAAATACAAAAAATCTTTAAATAATTACCTAAATGTATCATGAATCAATTCACATTGGAATTATAGGTATAAATGTGTTATAAAAGGTGTAATTAATCAATATAATGCAAAATGTATTATATTTATGTATTTAACTATTTAAATAATTAAATAATTAATTATTTAATGTATTAAATAATTGTTTCACAATTTATGTATTGAAATATTGTATGAATTTGAGTAGCAGTTTCATGAATTTATTGAGAATGTCAAACAGAGCCGTCAAAGTCAGTGGGAGGTCCTAACACCTGAATGGTTACTTGGCGCTTCCACTTCTCTGTGGAATACTAGTCTATATCTTGGTCTGGAAGTGCAAAAATAACTCCAACAACTTAAAAACAAATCCCTCTACTTTAACTGCTAGATGCTCTGGGTCAGCACTCTTTCTTTCCACATACTCTGCAAGTTCTAAATTATCTACCACCGACTTCCGAAAAAGCACAAGTATATCCTCCTCGGTCACCATGTTTGGTACGACTTCCAACGTTCTGGGGTTCAGACCATAACCATCATTAGACTATATTTGTGTTATCCCCGCCCACTAACTTCCATGGGTGAGTTTGAGGGATACAATTAATTCATGCATCTCCCACACAGGTGTGTGGAATAAAAAAATTCAAAAAAAAAAATGTTATTAAAATTAATAATTTAACAATTATGGTAATTAACTAATTAAATAATGAAGTTGTGAATTTTTTTTAAACTTTAAATAATCAATTTAACTGTAGAATATTTCGTTAAACTGGGGAATAATTAATCAAATTGTGGAATAATTCATTCAATGTTGAAAGTATTAATCAAATAGTTAAATAAATACATACAATGCAACATTTAATAACACATTTATTAATTCCAATTTCAATTAATTAATTACACATTTTGTCAATTATTCGAAGATTTACTTATTTCATTCTTTCCCATTTGACCTTCCGTATGTTTGATGATCTGAAAAATGACATTTAAGTTTGACAAACATGCAAAAAAGTATAAAATCATGAATGGGACAGGTACTTTTTTCACAGCACTGTACACTTTGTGTGTGTATATAAATATATTTACATTGATAGATTTTTTTTTCTGACTTCGTCCTCTGCATGAAGCGATTTGAAAATGTTAAGGAATACCATTTTTTCAACTGTATTGTATCAACTTTTCAATTTGAATCAATACAAAAACTAGTAAAAACAATTAGTATGAACAGAAAGTTTGTTAATGTGCACATGTTCTTGGAATGGTGCACTCTTCCACAACATCTAGCAGCAGCAAAAAGGTTAGAGGTCAAAATCTGTGTGCAGAGGCGACAACAAAGTTCCTCCTCGGGAAAAAACACACGCATACATTTTATGGGTCTGGAGTCAGCAATCCATCTTATTAAGGGGCGGCTAATGTGGGGCCCACTAGGAGCCCCTACGGTGAGGTTAACCGTCACTAAAACCTCCAGTCAGCAGCCCCCCACATTAGTGTCAAGCCTTGCT
Organism: Entelurus aequoreus; assembly: GCF_033978785.1. Taxonomy (NCBI): domain Eukaryota; kingdom Metazoa; phylum Chordata; class Actinopteri; order Syngnathiformes; family Syngnathidae; genus Entelurus; species Entelurus aequoreus. Next base: position 74,713,583 of record NC_084732.1, on the reverse strand, counting down.
TTGAAGTGAATTTTGATCCATGAATCACAAACTGGCCCACACCATAGTGTTACTTATTTGAACACATGACTTTTGCCAATTTTCAAGCCAATACTTGTCAATTAAAATGAAAAGCCCCCCAAGGATGAGGTTTTATGGACAATGTGGTTCAAGTGTCACATAACAAGGGCGTGCAACACATTGGAATTGCGAAAAATGGCACAGTTTTATTTTGAGGTACACCACATTCTCAGAATAATCTAAGTGCACAAAAATGTAAGCCACAATTTTTATCCATCTTCAATGCTTAGCATTTTTAGAGACAAAGACAGTTGTTTAAAACGCAATTTGGCCACAGTTATACTTGTGGCTACTGTACGTTTGACACAATTGATATTTGTTTGAAAAACATTACTATGTTATATTGCAAGCATATTTAGCAAGCCCTAAGGGTCAAGGCACATTCATTTTTAAATTAACAGCACAGTGAGGATTTTAAAGCTTTCACCCAGGTGGTTTACACTTTCAGCATTGCAACTTAAAATCAGCTAATTTTGCATAGCTCTAACGTTACTGACATAACTCAGGTTGGGTTTGAAAATATATTTTCTTTCTTTTTCTCAGGCTGCTGTGCCTCCTCTGCTGTCTTTTTGGCCTGTTTTACAGTTTTCAGATCGCTGTATTAGAGTATAACGAGTCTATCGCAGCTGATTTTAGGTGAGCAGTACAGGACAATTAGTAGGGCTGGACGATAATGGCAAAAATAATAATCACGAATATTATGATTGATATTGTAATCACAATTAATTACATGATTATTCAATAATTTGAAGACATACATTTTTATTGTACCACCAAAACTTAACTTTAGAAATAGTTAAAAAATATACATATATAATTAAGTAACGAATAAAACACAACAAGTAAAGTAATAATAAAAGCAATAACAAAAAATGTAAATAACAATAGCAGTATAAAAAACAATAAAATTAAGTTTTTCCGTTTTAATTATTTTAAATTCAGTTTTTTACGTTTAACAATATTTTTTACCACTATAGAGTGTGTGCTTTTTGTGTAAAATGTTTGTTCATTAAAGGGGCTGTTTGCAACATTTACACAGATGCCTAGAGGGCGCTAACTTTCCAAGGTATTTTACACGGTATATCACGCCATCTCACGGCTCCTTGTACGTAATGGCAAAACTACATACGTACTGTACGCGCGGACATTTGCATTAGCTGTTGTTAGCGAACAATATCAATTTGGATAGCAAGCGTTAGCTGTCATTGAATGTACAGTCGTGGTCACTTGTAAAGAACATAATGTCATGGCTGTCTTGAGTTTCCAATAATTCCTACAACTCTTATTTTTTTGTGATAGAGTGATTGGAGCACATACTTGTTGGTCACACAAAACATTCATGAAGTTTGGTTCTTTTATGAAGATGTGACCAAATCTGCTGGGTTTAAAAGTATATATACAGCAATGTTAATATTTGGTCACATGTCACTTGGCAAGTTTCACTACAATAAGGCACTTTTGGTAGCCATCCACAAGCTTTTGGTTGAATTTTTGACCACTCCTCTTGACAAAATTGGTGCAGTTCAGCTAAATTTGTTGGTTTTCTGACATGGACTTGTTTCTTCAGCATTGTCCACACGTTTAAGTCAGGACTTTGGGAAAGGCATTCTAAAACCTTAATTCTAACCTGATTTAGCCATTCCTTTACCACTTTTGACTTGTGTTTGGGGTCATTGTCTTGTTGGAACACCCAACTGCGCCCAAGACCCAACCTCCGGGCTGATGATTTTTGGTTGTCCTGAAGAATTTGGAGGTAATCCTCCTTTTTCATTGTCCCATTTACTCTCTGTAAAGAAACAGTTCAATTGGCAGCAAAACAGGCCCAGAGCATAATACTACCACCACCATGCTTGACTGTAGGTATGGTGTTCCTGGGATTAAAGGCCACACCTTTTCTCCTCCAAACATATTGCTGGGTATTGTGGCCAAACAGCTAAATTTTTGTTTCATCTGACAACGTGTGTTCTAGCAGCTTCCAAATCATTGCAGACTTGCTTTTTGGTGGTTCTCGGTTGACTCTTGATCATCCTGACCAATTTTCTCTCACCAGCAGGTGATAGCTTGCGTTTTCTTCCTGATCGTGGCAGTGACAAAACTGTGCCATGCACTTTAACTTACGAACAATTGTCTGCACAGTTGCTCTTGGGACCTTAAGCTGCTTTGAAATGGCTCCAAGTTACTTTCCTGACTTGTTCAAGTCAATGATTCGTTTTTTCAGATCTGCACTGAGTTCTTTTGACTTTCCCATTGTCGCGTTTGTAACCGAGTCTAATGACTGCATCACATGAGCCCTATTTAAATGGGCTCAGAGAAGTCAAAAGGTGTCGTCAATCATAATCACTCACATGAAGTTAAGAGGCCATGCCATGAAGATAATTTGATTTGATTGTAACTTTTCTACATCACCAAAATGTACCATGTTTGTAGCTGTATGTATACATGACCCAGCAGATTTGGTCACAATTTCAGTAGACCCATAATACATTCATAAAAGAACCAAACTTCATGAATATTTTTTGTGACCAACTAGTATGTGCTTCAATCACTATCACAAAAAAATAAGAGTTGTAGAAATTATTGGAAACTCAAGACAGCCATGACATTATGTCTTTCACAAGTGTATGTAAACTTTTGACCACGACTGTATATTCTATCATTGTCTTTCACAAGTGTATGTAAACTTTTGACCACGACTGTATATTCTATCATAACAACAGCATGACTGCAAATTGTTTGTTGCTTCTCTTGGACTGCTTTTGTATGTGTGCAGGCGCTATTTGCGCGTACGCGTTGACAAGACCGGGTAAGTGACCACTGTAAACACCAATAATTTTTATTCGAGCCAGTAAAAAATTTTATTACATAAACTTTGTTATTGTGAAAAATATAGACAATCGTCAAACAAATGTGTTCTATTAAACCACTAATGGTAACAAGCTAGCTAGTAATGTTCTTGTTATATTTTTTGCTTTGAAAACTTTTACTGTGAGGAAGTTGCACCTTTAAAAAGCAAAAATCCTCACATTTATTGGTGAAATTCATCTTTGGACAATTTTGACCAGTATTTTAGGTCAAAGCATAATCATTTTGTAAATATATCAGTAAGTGCTTTAAGTACATTATGTTTGTGCTTGGTACTTTTTTGAAACCCTTATTTTGTTAGCGCAGTCAGAGCGGATTATTGTGAAGGAGGGAAGTGTGCTGTGCTGTTTTCTCAGCTTACCGAGTAAGGAGTCGACTCACTTGAGGCTGTTTAAAAAAAAAAAAGGGCCTCCGAATTTGCGACTGCTGTTTGTACATTGATGTTACATTGATGATGTTGCTCAAAACAACACAACAGATGAGAGGTGATGTGTGTAAAAATTGTTCTTGTTAGCTTTAGCTTCGTTGTTTAGTCGCTGTTTCTAGTAACCGTCCTGACAATGATTGTTTAGTCCAGGACGGGCGGTTGATAAATGAGCGCCACCGGACACATTATTTTCCCAAACAAATGTTTCTTCTCGCAATAACAACATTTTAAAGGCCTACTGAAATGAACTTTTCTTATTTAAACGGGGATAGCAGATCCATTCTATGTGTCATACTTGATCATTTCGCGATATTGCCATATTTTTGCTGAAAGGATTTAGTAGAGAACATCGACGATAAAAGTTCGCAACTTTTGGTCGCTGATAAAAAAAGCCTTGCCTGTACCGTAAGTAGCGTGACGTCGCAGGTTGAAGGGCTCCTCACATTTCCCCATTGTTTACACCAGCAGCGAGAGCGATTCGGACCGAGAAAGCGACGATTACCCCATTAATTTGAGCGAGGATGAAAGATTCGTGGAGGAGGACCGTGAGAGTGAAGGATTAGAGTGGAGTGCAGGACGTATCTTTTTTCGCTCTGACCGTAACTTAGGTACAAGGGTTCATTGGATTCCACACTTTCTCCTTTTTCTATTGTGGATCACGGATTTGTATTTTAAACCACCTCGGATACTATATCCTCTTGAAAATGAGAGTCGAGAACGCAAAATGGACATTCACAGTGACTTTTATCTCCACGACAATACATCGGCGAAGCACTTTAGCTACGGAGCTAACGTGATAGCATCGTGCTTAACTGCATATAGAAACAGACGAAATAAGCCCCTGACTGGAAGGATAGACAGAAGATCAACAATACTACCAAACTCTGGACCTGTTACCACACGGTTAATACTGTACCTCCTGGCGAAGCCAAGCAATGCTGTTGCTCACGACGCCATTGAAGCTAACTTAGCTACGGGACCTCGACAGAGCTATGCTAAAAACATTAGCTCTCCACCTACCCCAGCTCTCATCTGCTCATCAACACCCGTGCTCACCTGCATTCCAGCGATCAACGGCGCGACAAAAGGCTTCACCCGATCATCGATGCGGTCGGCGGCTAGCGTCGGATAGCGCGTCTGCTATCCAACTCAAAGTTTTCCTGGTTGTGTTGCTGCAGCCAGCCGCTAATACACAGATCCCACCTACAGCTTTCTTCTTTGCAGTCTCCATTGTTCATTAAACAAATTGCAAAAGATTCACCAACACAGATGTCCAGAATACTGTGGAATTTTGCGATGAAAACAGAGCTGTTTGTAGTGGGATACAATGGTGTACCAATACTTCCGCTTCAACCATTGACGTCACGCGCAAACGTCATCATACCTAGACGTTTTCAGCCGGAAGTTTCCCAGAAAATTTAAAATTGCACTTTATAAGTTAACCCGGCCGTATTGGCATGTGTTGCAATGTTAAGATTTCATCATTGATATATAAACTATCAGACTGCGTGTTCGGTAGTAGTGGGTTTCAGTAGGCCTTTAATTGGGCAATTATGTGACTTCATCCACGGTCATGTGAAAGCAGAAATCATATGACTTAGTTTTTTGTTGAGTTTAGTGATCATTGATTTGGTTTACTAGCACTGTCGAATATAAAATAGCAACCCTGGTGAGATCCCAAACTTCTTGATGACGTGCTCTTTTTTCCACTCATTTGCTTCTTCATCTGTTCCACCGTCACAACCTCTGGAATTTGCATGCACGTTGCGCGGCCCATTAATCGTTTTTTATTTCGATGATTACATTTTCCTAATCATGAGAAGCCAAAATCAAAATTTAAATTGGAATAATTGTCCAGTCCTAACAAATTATGTTAAATTATTCTTCAGCAACAATTATACTGTACCAAAAATTGATTAACGTGGAACCCGACTTAAACAAGTTGAAAAATGTATTCGGGTGTTACCATTTAGTGGTCAATTGTACGGAATATGTACTGTATTGTGCAATCTACTTATAAAAGTTTCAATCAATCAATCAAAAAGTACATTGACTACCTAACAAATCACTGTTAATATGTAGAATTAGCTGTGGAACTTTCTGTGACACATATCATTGTGCTTTGTGATTAGGATCTGCATCTCGAAAAAGTCCTTACCGCTCATTGTGTTCCTGATAAACTAGCCTGGACTTCTCCAATAGGTACTTCTCCACATATGCTCTGGAACGAGGATAAAACAAAAAGGGTTGAGTGAATACAGTAAGTGTAATGATCAGTAAAAAGTGTTTTTCTGTTTCCTTACCCTCTCACAGTCCCACTCTCCTGGTAGTTGACCTGGATGAATTTGCCAAAGCGGCTCGAGTTGTTATTGTGGGCTGTCTTTGCATTGCCAAACGCCTGAAGAGGAAAGAAAGCGAGACATGGTAAGATAAAAATTGTACAGTATTTATACAAACATAGGGGGATTCTTGAGACAAGTACATAGGGAAGCCTCACATTAAGGATTCAAGGAACTTAATAGTCGTATCCGTACACATTAGACAAGAGATGGCATGTAATTTAGTACCCAAAGTCCAAGATTTAGCCAGAAAAACAATAGGATGCCCAAAATAATTTAAATGGAATAATATACACTCTCAGGAGTATTCTTTCTTTTTATTGATTAGATCTGACAGATATAAGTCTATAAATATAAACTGATGAAGCCTACTAGCGAAACTTATATGTATATTTAGCGCTGAATGGTGGAACGGCATGTTGGTGACATTCCGCAGGCGGTGAAAATGGACACATTGACTTGAATAAAAAGGGCAAAGGGTGTCGTTCTGCAGATGTTACGCACCAAATGGAAATTTGGGGTAAGAATACAATGACCTGGATGAATGAGAACATCCATACACAATAAATAGAGTAGGCTGAGATAGGCTCCAGCACCCCCCACGACCCAAAAGGGACAAGCGGTAGAAAATGGATGGATAGGTTAAAAATAGCAAAGGTTAATAGGAATATATTGTAAATAGAATAGAATAAATAGAAAAATAAATATAACCTGTAACATGTTTATAAAAAATTACGTTAAAAAAATAGAGAAATTATGTACGTATACACAGTATACATTTCAGGTGATTTGAAAAACAATATATACAAAAAATGGGGGGGGGGGGTATACACTATGTACATGACTATGCACATGTTAACTCCAAGAGTGTGCAAAACAGAATGAGAAAATATATATACACTATAACCACATATAAACCTGTTTGATGCTTTGAAGAGTTGCTGGGGATCAATTTTGGTTCAGATCAGGTAGAGTTTGAGCTGAGCCATGATTTTATGGCAGTTTTAAAATTTAGTAGGGAACTTCGAAATGTAAGGTCTGTTGGTAGTGCATTCCACTGTGTGGTGGCAAAATAGTAAAATGCATCCTATGAGAGTCTTGAATTTGGGGGGAATGAGGTCTGAGGAACTCCCTCTCGTGTAGTACCTGTGAGAATCACTTGCTCTGGTGAAATTGTTCGACAGGTACTTGGGGACAGTTTCTCTGAGTATTTGGAATACAGGGCACATTGCAATTTGGTGTACTCTTTCCTCAACTCTAAGCTATCCACATTTGGTAAAGTGGGCGTGAGTTAGGTGAGTCCTGTATGGAAGGTTGAGCAGGAGTCTTACCAGCTTGTTTTGGGAAGTTTGCAGTTTTGTTTTTAGTGGCTTGGGGATACTGGTGAACCAGCCGTAGTCAAAATGACACTGTATGAGGGCCCGGCAAGGGTCTTAAGTGTATCCCTGTTGATAAACGCAGAAATCCTGCCCAAAAATCTAGTTTTATTATGGATCTTGGTGATTGCTTTTAATGCCATTTTTTCACCCGAGAGAGTGTTGTCCAATATACGGTGATGTGATGGTTGATTAATATGTTTTTACCTTCACAGACGATGGTACCATCAAGCTAAAATGTTCATGCAGAAAGTTTGGTTGTATTTCGCCTCATAAGATACCAAGTCAGCCAACTGCAACAAGTGTTTGATATTGTGCAAGTTAATGTCTTGTAACTAACACAAATTGCTCGATTTATAGAAGACTCTTACATTGACAATAATATTAACTAGCAAACTACAATGGTGGCCTAACATCGCTACAGTAATGTATTAAATATACATTTCTGCTTGGGTTGTGCAGAATGTACACACTTACACAGTAAGTAAATTGCTGTAAAATATTTTTGCACATTGACTGTTGGTACAGACTACAGTTGGTACAAAATGCGTCTGCTAGACTTTTGACAAGAAAAAGAAAGTTAGATCATATTAGGCCTATACTGGCTCACCTGCACTGGCTTCCTGTGCACTTAAGATGTGACTTTAAGGTTTTACTACCTAAGTATAAAATACTACACGGTCTAGCTCCATCCTATCTTGTTGATTGTATTGTACCATATGTCCCGGCAAGAAATCTGCGTTCTAAGAAGTCCGGCGTATTAGTGGTTCCCAGAGCCCAAAAAAAGTCTGCGGGCTATAGAGTGTTTTCTATTCGGGCTCCAGTACTCTGGAATGCCCTCCCGGTAGCAGTTAGAGATGCTACCTCAGTAGAAGCATTTAAGTCCCATCTTAAAACTCATTTGTATACCCTCCATCCATTTTCTACCGCTTGTCCCTTTTGGGGTCGCTGGAGCCTATCTCAGCTGCATTTGGGCAGTAGACGGGGTACACACTGGATAAGTCGCCACCTCATCCCAGGGCCAACACAGATAGACGACAACATTCACACCTCATTTGTATACGCTGGCCTTTAAATAGACCCCCCTTTTAGACAAGTTGATCTGCCGTCTCTTTTCTGCTCTGTCCCCCTCTCCTGCGTGGAGAGGTTATTAGGTGACCACAGATGAGACGCTAGCTGTTCAAAGTCGGGACCCGAGGTGGACCACTCATCTGTGCATCAGTTGGGGACGTCTCTGTGCTGCTGACCTGTCTCCACTCGAGATGATTCCCTGCTGGCCCCACTATGGACTGGACTCTCACAATATTAGCTAGATCCACTTGACTTTCATTGCACCGGTTGCCCAGGGGCAACGTTCCCTCTAAGGTGCGCGCCTCCGTCCTCTGCGCACGGCAAATCTATGCCACGCACAAAATCAAATAAAAAAATAAGCGCATAACAATTTTCGACACACGCACAAGACAGAGAAAACAGTTTTCGTCATCATTGTTCAAATATTGTAACGTCTGTCGAGATGCTTTGAGGACATAAATTCCATCCATCACTTTACTGAGCAAAACTCTTCATTGTCGGTCATAAACACATCACCAAAACATTAGTAAAAAAAATGATATCTAGCAAAACTGGTCATTTTCTGCAGTACAAACCAGACCAAAAGCAACTTTGTTATATCAACAGCAGCCGCTCGCTCTTTCTCACTTGCGCCAACACATGCACATATGGCACTTAGCCAGTGATGCGTTTACAGCCACACAAAAAGTCAGACAACTCCAACACCACACATAAAGTGTCATTCCAGGTCGTTACACTATGATTTACCAATCAAATGTGTGCTTATTCTAGTGTCATTTATTAGGAATCTTAATTTATAAATATTAATCATGAAATGCTGTTAGTATATTAAATAAATACTAATAAAAATATATTTTTTACAAACAGGAAGTTGCAGGAATGTACACATGATCCCCTGCTTACATCTCATTGTGCAACATGTGAATGTTTTAATGGGAACTAAATGCAATGTCTGAAAGGGGTACAAATTATTTCCAAAGCAGGACCTCCACCCAGACAAACAATACAAGTACACAGTTCATGAAAAACAATATTTTTTGTAATTGTCATTGTAAGTGGGCCTAAACACTTATATTATAAAATCATCTCATGGAAATGACTGCTGTCATTTGATTATAATAATAAGAGAATGTTGTCGGTCTATCTATGTTGGCCCTGCGATGAGGTGGGGACTTGTCCAGGGTGTACCCCGCCTTCCGCCCGAATGCAGCTGAGATAGGCTCCAGCGACCCCGAAAGGGACAAGCGGTAGAAAATGGATGGATGGATGGAGATTGAACTTGTTATTTAGTCAGGTTTGGGACAGGTGTGCTGCTGGTGTAGCCACAGTGTGCACATCTGATGTTGCTCACATGGGCTCCACTGAATGCTCAGGGAGTTTTTGCGTTTGCTCACACACATGAAAAATTAGAGGGAACATTGCCCAGGGGAGGTCCTCACATCTGCGGTCCCCTCCAAGGTTTCTCATTGTATCCCATTGGGTAGAGTTCTTTCTTGCCCTGATGTGGGATCTGAGCCGAGGATGCCGTTGTGGCTTGTGCAGCCCTTTGAGACACATGTGATTAAGGGCTATATAAATAAACTTGTATTGATTGATTGACTGAATGCTATACTGCTGCTGGTTGTAATATGATAATTATAACAATTAGATATCATATTGGTGAATGTATTACTTGGTCATTACTTTATATTATTTTAGTATTCAATGACTATTTTGTTCAAGTTGCACATTACAAAAGGCATTTTTCTTGGACAAACTTTGATTGTTTCCCTTTTCTACAGTACCAGTTCGGGCACCAATGCATTGTTTTTAAAAGGTCCCTTGGCACCGCCATCAGGTAATATATACCCAACCCTACTCCTGTGACTGGAGGTGTCAAGAACTTATTTGCAGAGTTGGGAAACGTGCCAAACACTGTCCTGAAATGCTGTCAGTCAGAATGGCGCAGAGCAGGCTTTTCCGCTTGCAAAGTTTCAAATGGCGTCATTCGGACACAGATTAATAACATGGTTTTAGGGTCTGTTTGAATCAGAGAAAAACAAATTGGCAGTGTGAGCCTAGCCTTGCACCAATGTTTAGGAAAAAAAAAAGGTCCCACAAGTGATTAATGGGGTCTGTGTAGCCATGTGGAACATGTGTAGTGGTTGAGCCTTCGAAAGACGTCCAGTATTTCCCTTCGCCGCTCTATTTATGTTGTATGGCTGCCTGCAGGGGAAGTAGTTTTTCACCTCATATAAACCCTGCAGTTATTTGTACCTTTGCCACAAGTAAACAAATTCCTTTGTGAATCACTTAGAGCTGCTGTTAGTATGTCTGTGGAATTGAAAAAACACCTCTCCATGACCCCACCCTTTTATCAGCGCCAGCACAGCCGTCCTAACTGACATGAAAACATATGCAATGATGAACAGATAACTTGTTGTCATTAAACAGCATCAAATTTCTCACTGCCAGACTATCAGGACCAAGCGCCAGATGTATCGTTTTATTTGTCGTTTAACGTTTCTGCAGGGCTACTGAATGAGTGGCGACTGCAATACACACAAAATCAAACAGCACTTAATGTTCTGTTAATCAGGTCAATCGTCTGTACTGTCTGCAGAAAGAGACAATAACTAATTGAGTCGGTAGTAGCAGAGAGCAAGAGAACATTATTGTTGATTTCTGTTCATCGTAAATAGCCGCAACTTTTTTCCTACACTTCGAACCCTTCAGTTTGTAAAACAGAGTGGCTAATTTTTTTATTTTTCTTTCCTGACGGCCAGGATAAAAATTATTTGATAAAAATAAAAAATAAAAACAAGCAAAAACACTGAGAGGATCTTTTATTGTTAGTGCTATGGCGCCATCTTTTGGACGAGTTTGCTCACTGCAGGTGCTGCAGTGTCCTTTCATTTACAGGAAATGCTTTTTTTTTTTTTTTTCACAACCGGAGTGCCGTTCAGTCTTCTAGCCATTCATAGTGTTTCTACTGGTATAGATTCTACATTCATCACTCCAAGCAAGGTTTGTAAGTTTTACAGTATAACAAACTGTTTATACTTACCAAACCGTCCTATGTGTGATGTCTGTCAGAGTGTGTTCATGCATATTTGTACGTGCTATCGTAATTAAATTTAAGCGAGCGTCGTTAGCATTAGTTAATATGCTAACACGCTTACAACTGTGTTAGTAGTACTAACTTACAACGGCATTCTTTTTGTACTGTTTCAGTTGCACAAATTCCTCAGTAAACTCACCAAGACGTCACCGTGGGGCTATTGAGTCCGGACCATGACGATGACTTCTGTTTTGTTTCATCACCCGTTTTACAGACACCGTTTGGAAATTATTAAGGTATGTAAATAAACACTTACAGAATCTTACTGTGTAAATAACTCATTTCACAACGTATATACACTATATTGCCAAAAGTATTTGACCACCTGCCTTGACTCACATATGAACTTGAAGTGCCATCCCATTCCTAACCCATAGGGTTCAATATGATGTTGGTCCACCTTTTGCAGCTATTACAGCTTCAATTCTTTTGGGAAGGCGGTCCACAAGGTTGTGGAGTGTGTTTATAGGAATTTTCTACCATTCTTCCAAAAGCGCATTAGTGAGGTCACACACTGATGTTGGACGAGAAGGCCTGACTCTCAGTCTCCGTTGTAATTCATCCCAAAGGTGTTCTATCGGGTTCAGGTCAGTCAAGTTCATCCACACCAGATTCTGTCATTCATGTCTTTATGGACCTTGCTTTGTCATGTTGGAAGAGAAAGGGGCCCGCTCCAAACTGTTCCCATAAGGTTGGGAGCATGGAATTGTCCAAAATGTTTTGGTATCCTGGAGCATTCAAAGTTCCTTTCACTGGAACTAAGGGGCCAAGCCCAACTCCTAAAAAACAACCCCACACCATAATTCCTAATCCACCAAATTTGACACTGGGCACAATGCAGTCCGAAATGTACCGTTCTCCTGGCAACTTCCAAACCCAGACTCATCCATCAGATTGCCAGATGGAAAAGCGTGATTCATCACTCCAGAGAACGCGTCTCCACTGCTCTAGAGTCCAGTGGCGACGTGCTTTACACTACTGCATCCGACTCTTTGCATTGGACTTGGTGATGTATGGCTGCTCGGCCATTGAAACCCATTCCATGAAGCTCTCTGTGTACTGTACGTGGGCTAATTGGAAGGTCACATGAAGTTTGGAGCTCTGTAGCAACTGACTGCAGAAAGTTGGCGACCTCTTTACACTATGCGCCTCAGCATCTGCTGACCCCTCTCTGACAGTTTACGTGGCCTACCACTTCCTGGCTGAGTTGCTGTTGTTCCCAAACTCTTCCATGTTCTTATAGTAAAGCCGACAGTTGACTTTGGAATATTTAGTAGCGAGGAAATTTCACGACCGGCTTTGTTGCACAGGTGGCATCCTATGACAGTTCCACGCTGGAAATCACTGAGCTCCTGAGAGCGGCCCATTTTTCACAAATGTTTGTAGAAACAGTCTCCATGCCTAAGTGCTTGATTTTATACACCTGTGGCCGGGCCAAGTGATTAGGACACCTGATTCTGATCATTTGGATGGGTGGCCAAATACTTTTGGCAACATGATGTGTCTGCGACTTATAGTCCGATGCGGCTAATATATGGAAAAAATAATGTTATTCTTCTAAAATGTAGTGGTTGCAATTCATATCCCGGTGCGCTCTATAATCTGGAAATATGGTAACTATTACTTGAAGCTACGATCAGTAAGGGTGTGAAGTAAGGAGGAAAATAGCTGTATATTCACAAATTGCTTGACAACTAGGGCTGCAGCCATTGACTATTTTAATAATGGAGTAATATTTCGATGAGTTTGTTCGATTAATCGATTAATCGGATAAAACACACTTTATAGCTTCTATGCAAAATATTTGAAATAAACAGTTTTCTCTGCTTGACATAACTTTCATTATTATTTTTTAATAAATGCACATTATCAATATTGACACGACTGCATTATTAAAAACAAAACACTGTCTGAGTATTTAAAGTTCAGGGTACTCCATGTAGTCCATTTTTGTTTTTGTTTTACACTCAAACGATTATCTGTAGCAACAGAATATAAATCAAAGCTTTTTTTTAATAGAAGTAATCAATTAATTATTGTAGCCCTAGTGACTACATAGAACAAAGTGCAACATATTAGAATTGTCCATTGCATTTAAAAAACAAATGAATTAAAGATGGCATCAAGCTTCGTGCTTACATCACCAAAAAACAAAAGTCTCTCAATCATACCTCTGTCTATATGTGTTTAATAACCTGTATTATTTGTAAATATTCAATTAAATTTCATATAGTGGCAATTCAAAATTGACCATTCAATGGATTATGTGTATAGTCCACTCACTTGTACATCACTCGTTCTATAATATGTTTGGATTGTGTGTTGTATTTCCATGGTATAGTAAAATGTATAGTCTAGTTCAGGGGTCGGCAACCTTTACCACTCAAAGAGCCATTTTGGCAAGTTTCACAAATTAAAGAAAGTAATGGGAGCCACAAAAAAAATTTTTAAATTTAAAATGAAAAACACCGCATACAAAGCTTAAACGCTTTGTGCTATGTTAACTAGGGGTCTCCGACACACGCACCGGCACGCACTTTAATGTGGAAATTTGATGTTAGTGCAGCCCGCGAGTTTTGAATGAATGGCGCTTGATAGCGTCATACTTGCCAACCCTCTCATTTTTCCCGGGAGACTCCCGAATATCAGAGCGTGATGACACTGCATTTGGCGCCCTCTACAGTCTGCCCTAACAGTGTACCTGTTCGACCACACGTAGAATGCAATTTCAGCTTGCTCACGTAAGTGACAGCAAGGCGTACTAACTCAGCAGCCACACATCTTACACTGACGGTACCAATACCCAGAATCCCATGCAGCCCTAACTCTTCCGCTCAACCAACGCACGGAGAGGGGGGGGGGTTGATGTGTGGGGGGATTTGGTGATAGCGGGGGTGTATAATGTAGACCGGAAGAGTTAGGGCTGCATGGGATTGTCGTGTTGTGTTACGGTGGGATGTTCTCCAGAAATGTGTTTTTCATTCTTTTTTGGTGTGGGTTCACAGTGTGGCGCATATTTGTAACGTAACAATGTTAAAGTTGTTTGATACGGCTACCGTCAGTGTAAGCTGTGTGGCTGATGACTAAGTATGCTTTGCTGTCTCCTGTGTGTGCAAGTAATAACAACATGCAACATGTGGCTGGACTGGCACGCTGTATGTAAATGCTATAGAGGACAATTACTGCAGTACAATTAGGGCACGCCCTTTATTTAGTAATTAGAGTGTAAATAGGATTATTTTTTCCCTGGGAGTAATCTATGAGGGACACTGAGATCCATAAATCTCCTGGGAAAATCGGGGGGGTCGGAATGTATGTAGCTGAGCCGCATCAGAGTGGTCAAGGAGCCGCATGCGGCTCCGGAGCCGCGGGTTGCCGACCCCTGGTCTAGTTAGTCCAAATAATTGTGCACTGTAGCAAAATTAAATCATACTATTCTACTTGAAAAAAAAATGGCTGTACAGGTTAATAAGATCAACATTTCCATTCACACTGGCCTAGAAGAATTTAGAGGCATGGGCCTCTTTGCTTTTTCCACTTCTGGGCTTGAACAAACCATTAATTATGGGTAGTCAAGTTGTACATTATCATGATAACAACGACATAATAATTCCATTACATTGGGAGGAGCTGATATTTTGTTCACTCGCCTACAATTATAGTCAATGTCTTCCTGATTCCAGTAGGCCGAACAAATAAAAACAAAGCACAATCTGCTTTACCAAAGAGCGAGAATAAACTTTTTATGAAATTAGTTGGCATGAAACATGAATGAACAGGATACTAAGAAACTTAAATATGCAGAATTGATTTATGTTGACAGTTTATAGTTAGCCACCTGTTGTGTGTCATTCAGACACGTGTCTAAGATGAATATATACAAAGATGAAAAAATATATATGCATTTGTTTCAAACACAAGGTATGTTGAATTAAGCAACTTTTTTTCCCCCTGTCAACTAAAACAACCATTATTATCACTACCAACCACAAAGCATGTGATTTAACACCTCCACAATCAAAATGCAACTTCTTATAAACTTAAATCCTGGTCAATTAATCACTGGTACTGACTGTTTTTTCAGTGAACTTTTGTCAACAGTTCCTTAATCTACTGCCATTCGACTTCTTTTAAAAGGAGAACTGCACTTTTTTGGGTATTTTGCCTATCGTTCACAATCATTATGAAAGACATGACGACGTATAGATTTTTTTTCAATGCATTCTAAAAATTAAATAAACGTAAAGAAAAGTCTGCTTACAGTGGAGCCAATGGAAGCTCCACTATTCCACCCATAAAATCTGATAGCCATTCAAAAAGCGCCAACAATACTCAATTTACATTTCGTGACTTGAATATTAACGAAGTATTAGTGATGTTGTTAATATAAGCGCGAACACAGACACTATTTATAGCGGCGCCCTGATCACATCCGTGTGTCCACTGTTTACATCATCGAGTGGTCTGCTGCTTCCTTGCTCCCTTTAAGTTTATTGTAGATCCATAAATCATGCCTCTCACCTGAAAAGTAGATGGCTGAGAATATAATCCAACAAGTTGAGACACTTTGACTTTAGGACCTGGCGAGGGTCACCATTTTGTGAACAAATGTGTGAGCAAATTCTTGAACAGTTTAAGAACAACATTTCTCAACGAGCAATTGCAAGGAATTTAGGGATTTCACCATCTAGGGTCCGTAATATCATCAAAAGGTTCAGAGAATCTGGGTAAAATCACTGCACGCAAGCGGCAAGGCCGAAAACCAACATTGAATGCCTGTGACCTTCAATCCATCAGGCGTTACTGCATCAAAAACTGACATCAGTGTGTAAAGGATATCACCACATGGCCTCAGGAACACTTCAGAAAACCACTGTCAGTAACTACAGTTCGTTGCTACATATGTAAGTGCAATTTAAAACTCTACAATGCAAAGTGAAAGCCATTTATCAACAACACCCAGAAACGCTGCCGGCTTCGCTGGGCTCGCCGAGCTCATATAAGATGGACTGATGCAAAATGGAAAAGTGTTCTGTGGTCTGACAAGTCCACATTTCAAATTGTTTTTGGAAACTGTGGATGCCGTGTCCTCCGAACCAAAGAGGAAAAGAACCATCCGGATTGTTATAGCTGCAAAGTTCAAAAGCCAGCATCTGTGATGGTATGGGGGTGTATTAGTGCACAAGGCATGGGTAACTTACACATATGTGAAGGCACCATTAATGCTGAAAGGTACATACAGGTTTTGGAGCAACATATGTTGCCATCCAAGCAACGTCTTTTTCATGGACGCCCCTGCTTATTTCAGCAAGACAATGCCAAGCCATGTGATACAACAGCGTGGCTTCGTAGTAAAAGAGTGTGGGTATTAGACTGGCCTGCCTGTAGTCCAGACCTGTCTCCCATAGAAAATGTGTGGCGCATTATGAAGCCTAAAATACCACAATGGAGACCCCGGACTGTTGAACAACTTAAACTGTACATCAAGCAAGAATGGGAAATAATTCCACCTGAAAAGCTTCAAAAATTGGTCTCCTCAGTTCCCAAACATTTACTGAGAGTTGTTAAAAGGAAAGGCCATATAACACAGTGGTAAAAATGCCATGTGTCAACTTTTTTGCAATGTGTTGCTGCCATTAAATTCTAAGTTAATGTATATTTGCAAAACATAATTAAGGTACTCAGTTCGAATATTAAATATTTTGTCTTTGCAGTCTATTCAATTGAATATAATTTGAAAATGATTTGCAAATCATTGTATTCTGTTTTTATTTACGATTTACACAACATGCCAACTTCACTGGTTTTTGGTTTTGTAATTGTAGGTTATTTATTTCCTGTATTGTTAAAATACTCATGTGAAAAAAGTCGATTTGCATGAAGGTTGTCTGTAGCCTGTGCAGTTTCATTGTGTCATAAAGTTTCTTAGGTAACAGAAAATTCTAAATAATGATCTCATTGTCAAAGCACTGGGATAAGATACTACAGTATGGAATGTTTACCATGAAAGCACAACCCAGATGAAATTATAATAATAATATACAACATTTCCCACAGATAAGAGAATACATTGGTAAACATCTGAATTATTCCAGTTGCCAGTGATTATATCCTTTATAACTTCTGAATAAATTCTATAAAAAGAAATATAACAACGAGCCAGTCTTTTGAAGATTCAGCTCCCTTTAGAGAGCCATAAATCCCATTGAACCTTTTAAAGCAAATACAACAAAAATGTCACAACAATCTTTATAAATATACTGTATATACTGTATACAAACTCATCTATTTTGTCAAAAAACTAAATCTAAGGTTGTTTGTAGCACATGGAGCGTTTAATAGCAGTTGATGTCTGACCTGAGGGAACTAATGGATCCATGTCTACACGTATTAGTTACATTTATAACAGTGTGCAACATTGTTTCCCTTCCGAATGTCAAGGAGACTCAACTGAAACTGTTTATACAGACACCAATGCACTATGTCACACTCTCTAATAGGTCAAAATATGTTTTCCTGGCTTTGGGGCACTGAGTGAGCCAAAGGTAGACCAATGACAGACTTGAGATGAAGCCAAAGTGCTGTGGGTGTAATGTGACCTGCCGACAAGTTCAGTCAAAGTCATTTAGCACCGCCAACACAGAGAAGAGGCTTGATTTGATGAGATATGTTGCACATTGTGTGTCTACAATCTTTTTTGTAGCAATCACTCTCTCGAAGTTCCCAGACTTGTCAAACGTTTGTTATATTTACATATTTTTCTGGCTAGCATCCAACAATAAGGAAATAGTTAGGATTTTTGTGGAAATGTGGCTATATATATATATATATATATATATATATAGAGCTACATTTAAACCAGTGTGGGTGGCAATGGAAGCAGGTGGGTAAAGTATTTTGCCCAAGGACTAAGATGGCAGAAGCGGGGATCGAACCTGCAACCCTCAAGTTGCTGGCACGACCACTCTACCAACCGAGCCACGCTGCCCCACATTAAAGGCCTAATGAAATGCATTTTTTTTATTTAAACGGGGATAACAGATCCATTCTATGTGTCATACTTGATCATTTCGCGATATTGCCATATTTTTGCTGAAAGGATTTAGTAGAGAACATCGCAGATAAAGTTGCAACTTTTGGTCGCTGACAAAAAAAAGCTTTGCCTGTATCGTAAGTAGCGTGACATCAACAGTTGAAAGGCTCCTCACATTTTCCTATTGTTTTCAATGCAGCGAGAGCAATTCGGACAGAGAAAGCGACGATTACCCCATTAATTTGAGCGAGGATGAAAGATTCGTGGATGAGGAACGTTATAGTGAAGGACTAGAATGCAGTGCAAGACATATCTTTTTTCGCTCTGACCGTAACTTAGGTAAGAGCTGGCTCATTGGATTCCACTCTCTCCTTTTTCTATTGTGGATCACGGATTTGTATTTTAAACCACCTCGGATACTATATTCTCTTGAAAATGAGAGTCGAGAACGCGAAATGGACATCCACAGTGACTTTTATCTCCACGACAATACATCAGCGAAGCTCTTTAGCTACTGAGCTAACGTGATAGCATCGGGCTCAAATGCAGATAGAAACAAAATAAATAAATCCCTGACTGGAAGGATAGACAGAAGATCAACAATACTATTAAACCATGGACATGTAAATACACGGTTAATGCTTTCCAGCCTGGCGAAAGTTAACAATGCTGTTGCTAACGACGCCATTGAAGCTAACTTAGCAACCGGACCTCACAGAGCTATGCTAAAAACATTAGCTATCCACGTACGCCAGCCAGCCCTCATCTGCTCATCAACACCCATGCTCACCTGCGTTCCAGCAATCGACGGTGCGACGAAGGACTTCACCCGATCACAGATGCGGTCACAGATGCGGTCGGTGAGACGGAGGAAGTTAAGGTGAGTTCGGCGGCTAGCGCGTCTGCTATCCATCTCTGTCCTCCTGGTTATGTTGCTGTAGTCCGCCGCTAATACACCGAACCCACCTACAACTTTCTTCTTTGCAGTCTCCATTGTTCATTAAACAAATTGCAAAAGATTCACCAACACAGATGTCCAGAATACTTTGAAATTTTGAGATGAAAACAGAGTTTTTTTGTATAGGATTCAATGTGTACGCATACTTCCCGTATCAACGATTGACATCACGCACATACGTCATCATACATAGACATTTTCAACCGGAAGTTTAGCGGGAAATTTAAAATTGCACTTTATAAGTTAACCTGGCCGTATTGGCATGTGTTGCAATGTTAAGATTTCATCATTGACACATAAACTATCAGACTGCGTGGTCGGTAGTAGTGGGTTTCAGTAGGCCTTTAACATTACTGTATGTATACTTTTGACCCAGCAGATTTGGTCACATTTTCAGTGGACCCATAATAAATTCATAAAAGAACCAAACTTCATTTTTTTTTTTGTAACCAACAAGTATGTGCTCCAATCACTCTATCACAAAAAATAAGAGTTGCAGAAATTATCGGAAACTCAAGACAGCCATGACATTTTGTTCTTTACCAGTGTATGTAAACTTTTGACCACGACTGTACGTATTAACAGTCATTTTGTCAGTAAAAAAGCCTTGTATAGTGTATTGAAATGATGGCAGTGTGGTTATTAAGGACTTTGTCCGGCTTTGTGTGGCATGAGTCATACAGCGTGCAATCAGGCACGCATCATTCATCATGAGGATGACTTCATTTGTTGCTTGAAGAAGCAAAGGCCTTTGACCTTTTACAAGCCGTTTAGTCTGAGTCAAATTCAGTTAAAACGTTGCACTGCAAAGAGACTGAAAAGCAGACTGTTGTCCAGGGTCAAGACTCAATTAGTTAATAGTGTTTTAAATGGCTGCGAAGGCTGTGGCTATAAAACAAGTTCCCCGTTTAAAAGTAGTATCCTTCCTTTGCAGTCATCAAGTCATACAAATTAGTTTCAATGCCGGACATTGTTAAGATGCCATGTGACTGCATGGTCCTAAATGGAACAGAGAAATGCTTTGTGTACATTTCTAATAGCTCTATTAATAGAAGTCAGATGAGCCCCAACAGAAAAATGCCTTTGTTTAATTGACTCACACTTTAGGACTTAATGTATGCCATGACAAAGGCTCTGGTGTGACCACTCTAAGTCACTGCTAATGTATCCTGAGAGAATCATATCATCCTCTCTGTGCAAAGCTGACCCACTCATCCATCATAAGACCTAGACCTGGCCCTGAGGGTGTCAGCATGATTGTCACACGGTCCAACATGGCTCAGGTTCATGGGTGAGTATGTGGGGTAGATAGCTTTCTCTGGCAATAGAAAAATACCTGAGGCTCTGTGTCACTTAAGAAGTAAGATTCGGGGAAGGATTCCGCATTTAATTATATTGAATTAACTTTAATAATACATAATGCAGTAATACGTGGGTTACCACAATGTATGTCAGAAATATGAAGAGCTAAACCATACCCCAACACTTTTTTTTAAATACTGTATCCCTAAGGAGCAGATTACCACTGAGTGACAGGGGAATGTGATTTATCCTTTAAAAGGTGCCAGTGTTTGAGTTGGGGTTGTTAGTCACATACAACAATCAGGCTTTTCAGCAGTACCACAATAGACACACTATCTTACGTAATTTCTAGAAATGTCACCACCATACACCCCTGGGGAGATGTGATAGTCCAGTGAAATAAATCACAGTGACGCCACATGACTTCCACTGTAAGTAGGAGAGTGACAGCATGCAATTACCAATGCATTCTCACTGCGTATCTATCGTTTTAGTTTTTTTATCGCTATAAACTATTTGTCCTTTGTGAGTGGAAACACTGTCTTACATGTCATCCAGGAGGCATGTCACACTGCTGGCTGATAACAAGCCATACCGAAGTCACAGAAGAAGAAAAAACAAACAATGACGCTAATACGGTGGACTCGAGCGGTGAGATTTAACAAAGATGCCCCGGCATTGTTAAAATCAAAAGTGAGGAATCACACGGTGTGGATCATGGGACAAAGTTGGCAAAGGACTTAGCAGTATGTAAGGTAGGTAGAAGGAAGGTAGACAACACATAATAAAATAAGTTCATATAATGCAAAAGGTAATGTACAGTATGTAAGCATGATGATCCAGTTTTGCCTGAAAGGAAGTAGGAAGAAGATAACTTATTTAATCCAACCCCCAGTTCTCAATTCAGTGATTAATACATTGAGTTTCACTGTTACTTTGATTAAGGATTGTAATACAAATGTTGTATCATAGTGGCATTACAACAGGTAACAATAATTATTACACTGTAACAATAATTTGTATCTACAATGTAGGAATAATGAACAATACCAACAATGGTACTGGACAAAATACCAACAATGGTAATAGACAACATAGCAATAATGGTAAAGAAACATTGAGCACATGTTAACACTTTGAGACAGAGTACAACAGCAAGTCAAATTAAAGACTTTCATCTCTATATTTGAACCAGACCCGATGTTTGTATAATAGTTAAAATCGATGAATAGTTTGGCATTGCTTGTGTTGTAAGTCCAGTATGTTCCATAGTTTTACTCCGCATACAGACACACAAAACCATTTACGAGTGGTTTGAACTCTCGGCAATGAGAAAAATCCAAAGTCTCTCAAGTTATGAGCCTGCACTCGTCTTATAAAAAAAACGTTGTAGATTAGGCCGCAATAATTTGTTAAATGCTTTATATAAGATTATTGATGTATTTATTATATTTAACAATATCATCAAATTTGAGCAACTTTGATTGCATAAACAGATTATGGGTATGTTCTAAAAGTTCTTAAATTATGCTCGCAATTTAAAGCATAACTCAAAGCAGAGCGACACCTAGTATCACAAAATACATGTAAGTTTAGGAACTCGGAAGTTTAGGTATCAATGTATTGTCATTATCATCAGCAATGTATCGCATATCATATCGTATGATCCTGTGATCCCACCTTTAAGTTGAATATTTGTTTACATTCTCAGGCTAGGCATACTGTACATTGTCAATAATCCATGTCACGGAGGTTGTGTGAGTTTACTTTGGCTGGTGGTCTTTGGTTGGCTGTGAGGTTAGATTTATATATTCAAATACAATGATAGTACAAACCCTAAACCCAAACTAGAATAACATTCGAAAGACCGCAGAATTCCACCAATGCCATTCTGTTAAACTAACTACTAAGCCAACTAACTATTTAAATAACCATTAAATCAACAATCTAGCCATATCTTCTTCCCCTTAGCCGAGGCAAAGAGTAAACAATACAATGTAAAAACTGTGAAAATAAGCAATGAAAAACTACTTTGGAAAATGATAACTGACATAATTGTTGGTCTGGTTCGAAAAAAACCTCCAGAGATTTCAGTAGGGATACGAACATTAGTTACAGAAATGGACATGAAAGCCAAGTATAATAGACAAATAATCACTGCTCTCCAGGAGCCTTCAGCAAGGTCCTTGCATACAACATAAACCTGTTGGAATTAAAAACAAGTGAAGGGGGAGGAAATTACATTCCTGCATTACAAAGGCCAAGTCAAAAACGCTTTCCTCTTGTAAACTTTCAAATCTTGAATGTCTTTCTCAGGCAATATGCACAAACCTACACGAAGACTGGTATCTTTCCCTCATGCTGTGTAAACAATCCTCTGTCATCAAACTGTGTTTGAAAAGTACGATTTTATAGCCAGGAAATTGCAAAGAGCAATAGCAGCTCACTGCATTCTAATAGCAGTGTGATACTAATCAGACAATCCCTGGAATAAATAAACCGAATGTGCATTTTATTACTGACAAATAGTGGCTGTTATAAAGAACTTTAGAATAAAGCTTTCTAAAATGACGATTATCCATCCATTTTCTACCGCTTGTCCCTTTTGGGGTCACGGGGGGCGCTGGAGCCTATCTCAGCTACAATCGGGCGGAAGGCGGGGTACACCCTGGACAAGTCGCCACCTCATCGCAGGGCCAACACAGATAGACAGACAACATTCACAGTCACTTTCACACACTAGGGCCAATTTAGTGTTGCCAATCAACCTATCCCCAGGTGCATGTCTTTGGAGGTGGGAGGAAGCCGGAGTACCCGGAGGGAACCCACGCAGTCACGGGGAGAACATGTAAACTCCACACAGAAAGATCCCGAGGCCGGGATTATCCCTAGACAAATTAAAGAATGGGGCTCGATAGAAATGAACAACATTTCCATACATAACTCAGCTCTATGTTATTTTATCCTCGCACACAACAACATGATTGCTGAGGGACCTTGGTTCCGAGATTAAAAAGTATGAATCAATGACCATAGAGTTTTTTATCCCCTTGCTGCTAAATGTCTTGATATTATTGCTGCTAACCTACATTATGTAATCATTACAAGCTTCAACAAATAACCTAGCACCTAGAATTGAAGACATGGAAAGTATATTTAGTCAAAAGTCAAGGTACGACAAAGAACGAGGTAAGTTATTCCAAAAAGAAAAGAAATTACATTGTGCCTGTGAAACAAGATGAGTACGTATGTATGTAGTAATTATATATTCTGTAAAGGTTGTGTTCTTTGGTTGATTGATTTCAATCACTGTCAAGATGCCATTTACAGAGTGTCAATTTCTGGGAAACAGTGTCTACTTTGTTCTATGGTTGCTCACCCAAATTATTCCTTCGCTTTCCGTCATGTGACAATATCAAAGAAAAATGGCCTCAACTGAACTTTTGACCTGTGTTACATAAAAGTCTTTGGTTCTTCAAGTGTGAGAGCTGCATAGATGAGAGCAAAGCTGGATTCGCTAAAGCTAATTTTCCCAAACCTGTGGAGGTTCAAAGCGCGGTGGAACAAACAAGAACGGGGGATCAGACGAGATCAAGCTAGGAAGCATCTTGTTTCAGTACCTGCCTTACTGGGATATTCTGGGCTAAACAATAGTGCAGTGTTCTGTGGTTGTAATGAGATGCGATAAAGAAGGCCACACAAAAAATACATTCAGTGTCCTGTTCTTCCTTTTCAGCAGTTTCTGGGATTTAGATACTATAACTTGGTACAAAAAAAAACACAAAATAAAGACACACAAAAAGTGTAATGAAATCAAATTATAAAGTGCTGGAAGGTAGATGTCTTACAACGAGGCACCACACTACTAAATGCTTTGGGGCTTAGCCACCTCACAATGAAATGTTTACTCAAAATGTAATAATATTCACCTAGGGTCAATCTTTTTCTTTTATCAAATAATAAAAAACACTAAATGTCGGACGCATATCAGAATAGATCAGGTGATCCATATGCAATCGGACGCTTCCATTTGTAACTCTTCTCGGTTCATCCTCAGACTGGTATTTGGTGGTTTGGGGTTTGAAGAAACTTGTAGGAGAATAGTTGTTGTTGACAGTCAGGAAATGCCGCCATTCTTTCCACTCAGCCCACAGGCTTGGCTCAGTGTGGGTCACTCCACCAACACAGAGAAACAAAAGCTGATTGTTGACTCAAATATCACAGTGATCGCTGTACACAGTTCAATGCAACACATACCAAGTCTACATGGAAATTGAATCTTACACGAAATTTGTAAAACTGCTCAGCTACCCCTCTCTTTAAACTGGGCTACTTCAGATTATGCATCTCCAGAAATTATGAACAATATATGGCAACAAAATCTGGTCATTTAATCTATCTACACTATTATCTAAAAGCACTGTACAATTGTGTCAGTTTCATCATGGAACGGTTTGTAGGCAAGATGCCAATAGCTAGGTCAGATATGCAAATAGCATGACATTACGCAAAACAAACCTTTGGTATTAGAGATGCAAAAAGTTGCTGACGAGGCCCATCGTTTCATTCCCATTACCCAATTTGTGGTGGTAGATGTTTATGCAGGAGGTGTTACGATACAAGAGTTGGCTGATTAACCGTCCTACCTGTCTCAACCTACAGTAGCAGATGGTCTTAAACTTTGCTGCAAGAAACTGCATTAAATCCCTCTTTCAGTAATATTTTGCCAACCATAACTGAAACTGTACAGACAAGTAAAAAAGAAATGCAAATAATTAAATACGTAACTAAACTGAACCAAACTCTACTGTTTGGAATAAACAGGGAAGGATAGTCAACTAGCATGGGATCTAGATGTCTCACAGAGAATGTAATAAGATGATGCAATGCTACAGCGATATCAATGCAGAGTGAACACAAACATAAAAAGGGTGAATCAGATAGGCACTTTATGAAGTATGCTCTCGCGTGGGCAACATCCACAACTGCATATCTCTTTCAGATCTGAAGTATGTGACCACAAACACATAAACATGAACCTGCTACTGACTGACAGACTGCCTACGCCACTTAATTTATAGCCAGAGCTGGTTTTCCCAGCATGAATACAATACGACTACTTTAGAGTTTCATATTAAATAGCTTTTTGAAAGTATGTTTTGTGTAGGGAACTTTCTAATATCTACTGCGGCCCGCAAACCTCGAGTGACTGAGCCACTGTGAAAGCAGCACTTTAGAATTATTGATCCACTTGAGAGACACATGCGCGCATGCACACACACTCTCACACAAACTATGTGCACTCAGATCGAGTATCTGCCAACATAATGCAACTCTGCAGACATGGGTGTGGTATTTCCATCAGTCCATCTGTGGACCTGATGTGAGGACACTGAACGACGTGCCTTATTAACTGAAAACATTCACTCCTAAAATCAGAAACTGATTTAGGCAAAAGATAAAACCAAAACAGCATGGAAGGTCTAGGGCAGGCCAATTCAACGGGCGGGCCACATTCTGCCCGCGAAAGCTTTTAATTTCGCCCGCCGAACATCACACCTAAATAAGCTTGATGAAACCATTCAAACATGGTTTGCTCTTGTATGCAGTATTCACCCCACAGTGGGCAACAGCATGGCATATGTATCACAATGAAGCAGCTGTGGGGTGAGCAAAAGAAGACTACTCATTCAACCCTGAAAAAAAAATCAAAAATAAATTGCGAAAATCTGTCTTAACAACGACTGGACAACAAAGTATGTATGTTCTGCCCCGGGCAAGTGCTCGGGTCATTGTTTCCTGTCAAACCTTATAAGCGACACAGTGTTTCTAGACAAGCAGCAACAATGGTGGAAATCCACAAAATGTGGTCAAAACTTTGTAAGTAGATATTGTGCATTACGATATTTAGTTTGCTTTGAATTGAAATTGCTGACTTCGTAATGTATTTTGTATTCGTGGTCGTGTTGTTTTTTTGTCGGAGAGAATCTCTGGCGATCAAAGCTCGTTTAATACACATAGCGCTAAATTTGACCAGTAGAGAGCGATAACACCACACCTTAAGTTTAATTGTGATGAGTCAGAGACATTGTGCGCAATGTTTGATGTGGATGTTGTTTAATTTCTCAATGAATAAACATTTGTAGTTTATTGTGTGAATGTATTACCACTAAAGCTTCTATTTTATTTATGTAAAATACATAATGGACGTTATACTTTTGTAATGTGTATTTTTTGTTTATATTTTCAGTCTTACAAACCTAAATAAAGAAAGAAGTGTAAATACATAAAACTGAGGAAGGAAAATAATTCAAAAGAAGGAACATCAATCCTCAACAAAACTTATTGAGCTTCCGTTTCTTCAAGACGTTAACTATCTGTCTAGCTGCACACACTGGAATCGAGTAACAAGGTAAGAATAATGGATTTATTGACAGTGCAGTGTGAAAGCCGATGTGTTTACTTTGTAATTAAGTAAAAACAGTCTCAAAGGAATATAACCCATGGAGGTGCTTTCGGACGAAACATCCCCATTTCGATGAGCCCTTGGGCTCTTGAAACTGCGGGCCTCTTCAGTATGTAGTTGGTCTAGGGTCCATGCTTTCCCTTTTGGAAGAACATTGATTGTGGTGAATATCTGCTTAAAATTGTTAATTTCTGCTCTTCTATCCTACAATGTTTGATGTGGATGTTGTTTAATTTCTATAAGCGTAAACATTTGTTGAAAGGTTTACGCAAATCTTGCGTATAGTACCTATAAAAAAACAATAAAATCACTATTGGGTCCAATTGGGTTAGAGTACAAACACCAAATATGTTGAATTAAATTTAAAAAGTGTGAAAGAGTCAGAAAGTATTTGACCTAAAAATATATAATCATCAAATCAATTCACAGATTTCAAACATCCAACACTTCAACTGCAAAACAGTGCAATAATGTACAGACAGTTTTTCTGACAGTTGTTGGACAACCCTGACAGAACCTTTGTTGACAGCTTTGGACCTCACAAAGACGATGTTGTGTTTAAGAGGTTTTGCAGGCCTGTAAACTCTGCTGATGTAATCATGGGTACACTTGCTTCACATGCCACACTCCCACATACATATCCTCTGCTCGAACGGCCAAGCAGTAATAATGTCAGGTTAAAGTACTTTGAAAATGGGATGAATTACTTCAGAGGGAGTCAGTACCATACTTTGTATCAGTCACCATATATGATTTCCAGATGAACAGCAAGATAGCATTAAGATATATGTGAGCCCTGCATTCAGAAACTCCACCTTTAACTAAGCACTGTGCTCGGATGACGATGGAAGGTTGACTGATCCAGCCTGTAGATGTCTTCGACAACTGCTATACAAATGCGCTCAGTCATTAGGAACTCATGTCTATCTTTCAGAGCAAACAATGACCGTACTGCTGCTTCAAGCTTGTGTCAATATGTACTTTATTTTTACAGTGCCAGCTAGTACCTGCTGTATCAGATCTATTTCCTTCCTCCTCTTGCATTAAAATGTCCTCGATATACCTCACAACCAGAACTACACATTACTAAATGAGATGATTATATGATAAAACAAAACCTTGTTGGCAAGATGTTAGTCTGCTTCTGGACTACTTTCAGCAAAGCACTATGTAGGCAGATTTGTATAGAAACGTAATAATCCCATTTTATGAAAGCCAATACAAATAGGGAATTCATATCATTGGAATAGAGCTGAACTCCCTGTGGATGGTTGCATCTCTGAACAAACAGCTGGCCATCACAGATAATGCCAGCCACCCTCTGCAAGTTGTCATCAGTGCGCAATAAAGTCTGTTCAGTGACAGTCACCAACAGACTTTAAAACTCCTACGGTTCCCGTGCCATCAAACTGTACAACTCCTCACTAGGAGCGAGGGGAAAAGCAGGAGAAAATGGGAAGGGGCACACGGACAATGAACGATATAACTTTAGTATTAATTTTTTTGTTGTATTTTTTTTTCCATTACCTGTCCACTCTGTGTGCTGCGCTGTTGTTACCACTGTCCTGTATACTGTGTACGACATTGCTGCTATTGTAATTCTAATCCCCAACATATCAATAAAGTTCTATATAATCAAATTAAATCATATCTATAATTTTAGATGATCCGAAGTAAATAAAAATTATATTTACACTTCAGTGGGTAAGTGAACCAGGTGAAATTGTAATTTATTTTAAGGGTAGGTACACAGGGGTTAGTGCTTGTGCCTCACAACACGAAGGTTCTGGGTTCGATCCCCGGGCTTGGGGTCTTTCTGTGTGGAGTTTGCATGTTCTCCCCGTGACTGCGTTGATTCCGTCCGGGTTCCTCCCACCTCCAAAGACATGTACCTGGGGATAGGTTGATTGGCAACACTAAATTGGCCCGAGTGTGTGAATGTCTGTCTATTAATGTTGGCCCTACGATGAGGTGGCGACTTGTCCAGGGTGTACCCTGCCTTCCGCCCGAGTGCAGCTGGGATAGGCTCCAGCAAACTCCGCAACTCAGAGAGGGACAAGCGGTAGAAAATGGATGGATGGATTGCTTCATTGCATTCGAAAACACAAATTCTCTTTTTACCAGGAATAAATTACATAAAAGCTCTATTTTGCCCCCTTTTCCCCCATTAGACATGGAATGTAGTCCATTTTTGAATTGCTGGTCAATGAGCACAATACTTTTCATCATGGAAAAACCTGATGGTAGCAAATTTTACTAGACTGAACCACCGCAAATGTCTTGGGACTTCACAATGTCTCATAAGTCACAATTGGGGTTGCAAAAATATGAACATTTCATATCACAGTTATTGTGACCAAAATTATCACGGTTGTCATTATAATCCTATTATTGTTAAACATCCTCAAAAAGTAATTACAGTTACCATACACACACTGAAATATTTTGATCAAGTTATATTTTTCAGATTACTAAAATAGACACACTGTTAGACCACTATTTTGAATGTTTTGTGTTTATTTGGCTTCATTAATAGTGTTTTAGTCTTAATATTTTACATGTTGTAATGTCTAAGCTTTTATTGCTTTAAAATATTGGTTTGTACTGTAGCTCTTTAAGTTTTATTTAAATGAAAAGCGCGCAACAAATACAATCTATTAGTATTATTTATTATTTCAGGTGGGCGTTTCCTACTCTGTTCAGACATCCTTGAACGGACCGTAAAAACATGTCGGTTTCTTTTACTCTGAAGGAAAGATTGATCACTCTGAGAGACACCAACAGAGAGCACAGCTTGTATGTACAACGTGGACAATTGAACAAGTTGGAAGTTTTACCACGGTTATCATTATTACCGTTTATCGTTACATCCTTAGTCACGATGATAAATAGCCGCAGGCATTTCACCACAGAAGGGATAACTTCCTCCTGTATGTATATTTTCAACAATCTCGTTTCACTAACAGAGCAAGATTGTTGCTAATTGTTGTTACAGATCAGGCAGTGCTGGGCTAAACCTTTCCCAGTTTCTCAAATGAACACATACCAACCAAGAGCACACAAGATGAGAGGGGATGGACGATAACAGTGAAAAACAAGACGCAGTGATTGTATGTAAGAATAACACAACCGGTTCTACAGAAGTTCTAACTAGAATTAGAAGAAATAGTGATATTTAGACAGGTTTACAATATCTAGTGGTGTTTAAAGCACATTTACACAAAAATTGTATATTAAAAACAGGACTATGTGTTTCTTTGCATTTTCCCATGGAGACAACGTCTTTAAAATTATTTTTCATTCACCCTGCTGGAGCTACAAAAATGCTAAAAGATGCCATGCCTGTCTGCTTGTTATACTGCTCTTATTCATTGGCCTATTTTCAACTCACTTCTTGGTATATATTTAGGTTGAGAACTGGATGGGAGGAATGTGTGTCTATAAATGTACAGTTTGTTTTTAATTTACAAGCAAACTGTATTTGTTTGCCATATTCTTGTTTTCTGTTAAGGTTTTAAAGGTTTTAAATTATATCAGTAATTATTACTTCGCGTTGTCAGAGCATACATACTGTAGTATTTTATTTGTATGTATATTAATAGGTTAAAAACCTATTAATATACTTTAAATGTTATAAACAAACAAGGGATGTAACAATATGGAAATTTCATATCATTGTTATTGTGACCAAAATTATCACGGTTATCATTATCATCGCGGTATTCTTAAATATGTTCAAAATTAACTTATACACACATTGAAATCTTTAGATTTGTTTAAATATGTACACATAAATGTACCCACTTTTAAAAGTGTTCTGGCAGGCATTGGGGTGTCTTCCTCTGTTCAGCGGTCATTGAACGTACCAAAAAACCACCTCCTCCGAGTTTAATTTGATCACTATGTTCTAAAAGAGCACAACTTTTGGTACAATATGCACACAATTGAATAGCTTATTTACTCAGACAGTAATGTGTTTATACACATTAAGATTGGGGTATGTTGTTTCTTAGTTAATGTCGCTTGTATTAATGTAAACATTTAAACTAACGAGCTAGTGCCAGTCCCTTAGTGCGTTTCCCAAAGTGCAGGTACTAATCCCGGTATTTTCGCAAATTTTTAATTTAAAACAGTAATTGTTTGAAAGTTGAAAGTTTGACCGCAGTAATCACTGATACAGTTTATCGTTACATCCCTGTAACAAACCCGTCCATTTTATTTCACTTCTCCGGATTTAAGTGGTGAGTGCAACCGTCTTGGGGGACAGACAAGTTTATAAAATACAGCAGTATACTGTATGCTCTTTTCCAAAAAGCTTTGATTTAAGATGTCAATGAATGTTCTCATTCATCCAGGTTATTGTAATCTCAGGGCGTTTCAATCGATCGCAACTGGACTGTTTGGTTTGTCTTAGAAGATGTTTCGCCTCTCATCCGAGTAGGCTTCATCAGTTCATGCTCATAGACTTGGATTGTTCAGAGCCATTCTTAGACTTAGATTGGTCTGATCTGACAAGTTGTGGTCTGATCTGATCTGATCTAGTCTTAGACTTAGATTGGTTTGATTTGACCAATCTATGTCTGAAATGAGATTTGACCAATCTAACTCTTCTAAGACAAACCAAACAGTCCAGTTGTGATGGATTGAATGCCTTTAGATCTTTGATTTAAACTTTGCCATACAGTATACTTTGTTATCTTTGTGGTACACAATCTTGAGTACCTTGTGAAGAACGATCCATAAAGCAATGTGGACGAAGCAATTTGTCTTTTCTTTCTTGTACTCTATAGAACCTTTAGTTGTTGGTAAATCCTTTAATTACCAGAGAAAAAAATATTTTCACAGAAAACACACATCAGTCATGTAGGTGCTCTGCAGCTAAGACATTAAAAACATTTTCACAAATCTGTTAGTTTGGACTGAAACTGCGTCCTGGGAGATGGAGTCTAAGGTAACCTCTGACCTCAGCTGCAAAGATTGGTGTGACCTCCTTGTCATTAGCCAGCGCCCAGGTCGTATTGGTAAAGCTCTTTCCACACACACTTAACTACAGTGATACAAAGTGGGAACAGGTGGTTTTATCACCAGCATGCCCATATGTAGGCCACATGTCAAGCATTAGCTGTGCGCTGCTGCTAAGGGGAGCCCATTCAAGCCAGGTGAGGTTAGTGACTTAGCACATCCACGATGCTAACGCTAAGCCACATGGTCAAAGGCAAAAAGAAGGTCAATCCTATTAGATAGAGCTAGAGACACAAACATAGGGCCTCAGTTCAATCCTGTGCCAATCCGAGAATATCCAAGCTTTACTTCAGGCACTCTGTCTCGCATGAACCACAAATGTGCTGCATGAGAAGGCTAACAACTCTCTTACTTTTTACACTTTGCTATAATAGAAGGTTTTATACATTGATTAGAATAAAGGGATTGTTTATACATTCCACTGACTGTAAACATCAGTTCTTCCTCAACATTGACTTTTGTATGTTGTATGTCAAGGTACCTTCTTATTTAGAGATGTCATGCTCAATTTTAATTACCACATTGAGTTGCAGGATCACATGAAATGTACTGTATATCCGTCATGAAACATGCAAACAGATGTACCGTAAGTTCTACAGTCACAATGTGTCTAGTCGTCTCTTTACAAGTAGACCACAACACAGGAACACCAGTCTGTTTTTCTGACTCTAGCCTCACTGCTGTGCTAGTGGTCTTCTAACATGACAGGGCACACAGTTTGTGACATCGTCATTGTGTGGTTAAGCCTCCCTTCAGTTCCTCCGTATTTAAAGTATGAGGTCAGTGTTTACTGAGTAAATGCATTAAGATCTGAAAACTAGAGGCTGTAAAAAATCTTAATGGATCCCATGTCACCATTTCAAAACATTGTGTTACTAAGCTTAAATAACAAACTAGTGCAGAGGTCTACAATCTTTTTTGCAACAGGGACCGGTTTAATGTAGGCATTATTTTCACAGGCCGGCCTTCCACGTGTGGCAGATAATCGCAGCCAAAATAAGTGCATGAAAACGACAACGCTGAATTAGTGGGAGCCCTTGGCTTGTTTTTTAGCGATGACATGGCCCCCAGCAGGTTGATGCTACAGTATACCATGGGTTCTTAACCTTTTTGACCCCAGGGCCCAACATTTTCGCTACAGAGGACCCCGGTCCACTCAAATATTAACACTGAATTAGTAATCATACTCTTGATTTGAATCACATTCAATAATCCCTTGGCAAGTTTCACTGCAATAAGGCGCTTTTGGTAGCCATCCACAAGCTTCTGGTTGAATTTTTGACCACTCCTCTTGACAAAATTGGTGCAGTTCAGCTAAATTTGTTGGTTTTCTGACATGGAGTTTTTTCTTCAACATTGTCCACACGTTTAAGTCAGGACTTTGGGAAAGCCATTCTAAAACCTTAATTCTAGCCTGATTTAGCCATTCCTTTACCACTTTTGACGTGTGTTTGGGGTCATTGTCCTGTTGGAACACACAACTGCGCCCAAGACCCAACCTCCGGGCTGATGATTTTAGGTTGTCCTGAAGAATTTGGAGGTAACCCTCCTTTTTCATTGTCCTATTTACTCTCTGTAAAGTACCAGTTCCATTGGCAGCAAAACAGTCCCGGAGCACCACCATGCTTGACGGTAGGCTGGTGTTCCTGGGATTAAAGGCCTCAACTTTTCTCCTCCTAACATATTGCTGGGTATTGTGGCCAAACAGCTAAATTTTTGTTTCATCTGACATCACATGGACAAAGATAAGACCTTCTGGAGGAAAGTTCTGTGGTCAGATGATACGATCAGGCTAGAATTAAGGTTTTAGAATGGCCTTCCCAAAGTCCTGACTTAAACGTGTGGACAATGCTGAAGAAACAAGTCCATGTCAGAAAAACAACAAATTTAGCTGAACTGCACCAATTTTGTCAAGAGGAGTGGTCAAAAATTCAACCAGAAGCTTGTGGATGGCTACCAAAAGTGCCTTATTGCAGTTAAACTTGCCAAGGGACATGTAACCAAATATTAACATTGCTGTATGTATACTTTTGACCCAGCAGATTTGGTCACATTTTCAGTAGACCCATAATACATTCATAAAAGAACCAAACTTCATGAATGTTTTCTGTGACCAACAACTATGTGCTCCAATCACCCTATCACAAAAAAATAAGAGTTGTAGAAATGATTGGAAACTCAAGACAGCCATGACATTATGTTCTTGGTCTATGGGGCGGTATAGCTCGGTTGGTAGAGCGGCCGTGCCAGCAACTTGAGGGTTGCAGGTTCGATCCCCGCTTCCGCCATCCTAGTCACTGTCGTTGTGTCCCTGGGCAAGACACTTTACCCACCTGCTCCCAGTGCCACCCACACTGGTTCAAATGTAACTTAGATATTGGGTTTCACTATGTAAAGCGTTTTGAGTCACTAGAGAAAAGCGCTATATAAATATAATTCACTTCACACTTCACTTCTTTACAAGTGTATGTAAACTTTTGAGCACGACTGTACTTACAGTTTACAACCTTATGATATGGAATCGTGTTAATCACAAAGATTATTATTCATTTACACATAAACTTTAGGCGTCAGGCTGATTAGAAGAATATGTATTAACCAAATATACTGTATAAGAAGGGACTCTTAAATAACTGACAACAAATTAATTTACATAAAATTATGTTGAGCTAAAATAAATAAACTAATTTCTCTCTTAACGGTCAATAAAATTGAAGTGAAAATGAAAATACAGCTTCACCACTTGTGCGCTTAAGAAACTCCTCTATGACTTTAGCTCCATACTTCTTTTGTTTGTTTATAATAATTACTACCCTGCGACAAGGGAGAATGGATATCTGGCAGGACCCAGCGCCCCGATATCTCTGATCTGACCGGCTGGCCTGCGCTACCATCTTCAGCCAGGCATACTGCGTCATCAACTCCACTGCCACGTAGGACACAGCAGCGGACAGCTGAGAAGAGGAGAACTACCAATAAACCTCCCCAGCAAGCAAGTGTCCAACTAAAGAACAGGTTTGCCCCACTGTTGATGGACAATGGATCCCCCTCTGATTGCCTGAATAACCCACCATCACCACGCAGAAGGGTAAGACCTGCTAACTTTACACCACAGAGAAAGCTAACGAGGGCTCCTGAAAATCTGATTGTGGGGGACTTTTCTGTAAAAGATATGAAAAGCAATAATAACACCAAAGTACTCTGCTTTCCGAAGGATATGGTATCTGACATGGAAAAAAGAATCCTGGAAATTGTCGCTGCACACCCAAATGTGAAAAATATCATCCTGCACATTGGTTTTAATGACATTGTAAAACAACAATCAAGAGAGCTGAAAGAGCACTTCAATAAACTCTTTGAAACAGTCAGCGCTGTGAATGCTGACGTTTTTATCAGTGGTCCTCTACCCCCAATCAGGAGAGGAGCTGAGAGATTCAGTAGACTTTACTCGCTGAATGAGTGGCTATCAAGTGCACTTCTTGCTCGTTCAATGCATTTTATTGACAATTTTAGCTTTTTCTGGGACCGCAGGCATCTTTTTAAGGCAGACGGACTTTGCCTGAATAAGATGGGAGTAAAGCTATTCATGAACAACATGTTTCACTTCCTGCATCTTGCATCTATCATCACTGCCAAGGACAAGAGACAAGAGGAGCCACCGAGGAAGGAAGACACAACACAGCCTATCAGGAACGTCGAAGGAGGACCGCCACTGCAAAAGGAGAACGTCGACCATGAGATACACCAGAGCAAAGAGGAGAGGTGTCTATCCTCCTCTACCGCCCCTCCCTCCATTCTGAATGCATGTGAAGATCCCTCCCCCACATCCCCCAAGCCATCCACGTCTCCATCTTTCTCCCTCCCTCAAGTAGACCTTTCTCCCCCCTTCTCCCCCTTGGAGTTCCGGGAGCTACCCCCACTCACGCCCCACCCTACTCAGATTTTTACCCCCCTAGATCATCGCTCACCTCCACCACCCCCTCCACGAAGGCGTGCTCCACAACCCCCCAGCCATACTTCACCTTTCTCACGCCAACCCCTTACACGCCCTCAACGTCCACCTTCAGTAGTTCGTCCCAGCTCTGACGCTGCTCACTCCCCCTCCCCCTTACGGCAAACCCCGCCTCGCCCTGACAGCAGTCCTGAATATTTCTGATACAGAAAAGGGTTCAGCAGTAGACCACATTATCAGCTGGGCCCAAGGTTGCCTACATCAAATCATGGCACCTTCTACATCCCTGTTGTGACTACCAAGAGAGTAAACATTGGGAAACTTAGCCACCCTGCTAACCTAAACAATCTCATTCCTATTATCTCCAAATCAAAGCCAACATCGAAGCCTGTCAATAACACCATCAGGATGGGTCTGCTCAATGTCAGGTCTCTGAATAGCAAATCATTTTTAGTCAATGATTTTATTAGCACTTCTAAACTTGACTTTATGTTTTTAACTGAAACATGGCTGGAACAAAATAACAGTGCAAGCATTCTGATCGAGACAGCACCCCCCAACTATAACTTCATTGATATATGTAGATCGGGGAAAAGAGGTGGAGGGGTTGCTGCTATATTTAAAAACATGTTTCAGGGGAAACAGATGTCACTCGGTGAGTTTACATCATTTGAATACCTGTGTGCTGTGTTGAAATGCTCTCCCAAAATTCTCTTGTTAATTATCTACAGGCCACCTAAATATTCTGCAAATTTTTTTGATGATTTTACTGAACTATTGTCTAGCATCTCCACTGACTTTGACTGCCTGGTTATAACTGGTGATTTTAATTTTCATATTGACGATTTAAATGACAAGGGCGCAAAAGAACTTTTTACTATTTTAGACACATTTGAACTGTCTCAACATGTGAAAGAGGCTACACATTATAAGGGACACACCCTGGACCTGATTATCACAAAAGGTCTCAATGTTTCTGATGTTCTTGTGATTGATCCTTCATTGTCTGATCATTTCTGTGTTTTCTTTAATATTTCTGTAATTCCGGACACACAAACAGAATCAAAGAATGTCAAAAAGCGGTACATAAATGAACATGCTAATGTCCTCTTTAAAAACGCCATCTCCTCACTACCACCTCTAAACCCATGTCATGCTGATGATCTTGTAAGCAACTTTAATTCCAAAATTGTGAATATCATAGATATCATTGCACCTGTTACAGTTAAAACGATTTCTGGCAAGCAAAAGGCACCCTGGAGAAAATCTGCTGCTGTAACAGCCCAGAGAAGAGAGTGCAGGAAGGCTGAATGAATCTGGCGGAATACAAAACTTCATATTCACCATGACATCTATAAAGAGAGCCTCCAGGCCTACAATTTAGTCTTAAAAAGTGCTAGAGAAACATTCTTCTCCAATATCATAAACTGCAACACAAATAAGGCCAAAACCCTATTCACAATCGTTGACAGACTGACTAAACCCCCAACACAAATACCAGCCGAACTCCATTCCACGCAGAAATGCAATGACTTTGCATTCTTTTATACTGATAAAATTGAAGGCATCAGACGCACCATCAATATCTCAAGTAAAAAAGTTGGATCACCACCCCATTTAGGCAAAAGTAACACAGCAATGATGGCAAGCTTTAATGCCATAGACTCTAAAACTCTAGTGGAAACGGTGACAGCTCTAAAGTCATCCACCTGCTGCCTTGATGTTTTACCTACCAACTTCTTTAAGAATGTTTTTGACTGCCTATCAACAGACATCTTGCAAATAGTTAATAATTCTATTAAATCGGGCAATTTCCCGAAGGCTTTCAAAACTGCAGTCATTAAACCTCTTCTAAAAAAGCAGAGCCTAGATGCCTCTGTTATCAACAACTACAGACCAATTTCAAATCTACCATTCATAAGTAAAATAATTGAGAAAGTTGTCCTCCAACAACTAAATCACTTCTTGGCTTCTACTGGCTGCCACAACAACTTCCAGTCAGGATTTCGACCTCTTCATAGCACAGAGACGGCCCTTCTTAAAGTTATAAATGACATCCGTCTAAACACAGACTCTGGCAAAACTTCAGTATTAATGCTTTTGGACCTCAGTGCTGCATTTGACACTGTCGACCACTCAATACTTTTGGACAGGTTGGAAAACTGGGTGGGGATCTCAGGCACAGTTTTAAGCTGGTTCAAGTCATATCTACAAGATAGGAAGTATTTTGTTTCCATTGGTGACTTTGTATCAGAACCAACCAACGTAACGTGTGGAGTCCCCCAAGGTTCAATCTTGGGGCCGACTTTATTTAACATCTATATGCTCCCACTAGGACAAATCATGCAAAATAATAACATTGACCATCATTGCTATGCCGATGACACCCAAATCTATGTAGCGCTATCACCAAATGACTATCGCCCCATAGATCTTCTGTGCCAGTGCATTGAGCAAGTCAAACACTGGATGTGCCAAAATTTCCTACAACTAAATGAAGATAAAACTGAGATAATTGTTTTTGGTGCTAAAAAAGAAAGGTTTAAAGTCATCCAACACCTTCAATCACTGTCCCTGAAAACCTCAAATAAAGCCAGAAATCCTGGGGTTATTTTAGATTCTGATTTACATTTCGACAGTCACATCAAATCAGTAACAAAATCGGCCTACTATCACCTCAAAAATGTAAAAAGACTTAGAGGGCTCATGTCAGCTCAAGACTTAGAAAAACTTGTACATGCCTTTATTACCAGTAGGCTAGACTATTGTAATGGTCTCCTTGCAGGTCTTCCCAAAAAAACTGTCAGGCAGCTACAGCTTGTTCAGAACGCTGCTGCTAGAGTTCTAACAAAGACCAAAAAATGTGAGCACATTACACCAATTCTTAAATCCTTACATTGGCTCCCTGTACATCAGAGAATAGATTTCAAAATCCTCCTGCTCACATATAAATCACTACATGGTCTAGGGCCCAAGTATATCACTGATATGCTCCCACTATATACGCCCTCTAGATCACTAAGATCTTCTGAGACCAATCTGTTAGCGGTTCCAAGAGTAAACTCAAATCAAGGGAGATCATCATTCAGTCACTATGCAACACATAGCTGGAATAAACTTCCTGAAGATGTCAGACTCTCCCCAACTCTCACTACTTTTAAAACTAGACTGAAGACTTTTATGTTCACCTTAGCTTTCAGCTAAATCTTTTAATCTTTTAACTTTTAACGTCTGCACTGTTTTTATTTTTATTGTCTGCATTTTAATTTTGCTTTTATTTTCTTTCATTTCACTTTGTTGTCTGTGAAGCACTTTGAGTCTGCCTTGTGTATGAAAAGCGCTATACAAATAAAGTTGCCTTGCCTAAGTTGCCTTGCCTACCACAAGAGGTGGGAACGTATATTAAAACCATACAGACCACAGCTGAGAAATGCTTTGGTAGCCTTCGAGGGGACGCTCGTGGCTCAACAATGCCCTATGGTTAAGAAACACTACTATATACCATCAACCTGAAGGGGACTGCAGATGCAAATTAGCTTTTGGCTACATTCTGGCACAATAAACATTTTATATGCTTATTAATGTGCATTGTCCCATCACGTAACAAAGATATAACAAATATAACAAATGGCAATTTCAACTCAGTTTTATTATACATCTTTGAACAACCTTAGTGGTGTATGGAGTGGAACAGGCGAAAGGTAAGTCGGAGAAAATGCAGTCGTTTATTAATGATTCAATGTTTCTGTGCGACCCGGTAGCAAATGCGTCACAGACCTGTACCGATAGCCGGTGGTTGGGGATCACTGCTTTAGATGGTGGCAAATTAGCATTTTCTTTTGAAGGGAACAATATCTAGTCAGGCTAATGACTATAGGCCACGGCTATTCAACTAAATTGTTTCGGGGCCATATTTACCAAAAAACTATGGACTGGGGGGCCGGATGTCTCCCTTAACTATTAGTCTTATTTTGTATATTCAGGAGAACCAGTGTGCTCTGCAGTAGACATTTGATTTTGGTCTATTGATTTTGTCAGATTTACAGGAGCGCTTTGCTGCAGACCTTCTGCAAAAAAGCGAGTCAAAGTCTTTAGTGTTTTGACTAACCAGTGTTAGTCAAACTCTCACAAGTTTTTTGAACCAGTTGAATACCCCAAATGGAAAAAAAGAGGACTTAAAATGTAACCTTGACCACTACTTGCATAACTAAAGAAGTTGAACAAATGACTATTGATTATATCTGAAGTAAACAAGCTACAGCAACATCTTAGTTACATATATCACATTAAAAAAACATTTGTCATTGGCAAAAAGGAGAGGACTTAAAGGGGTGCCTTGAGGAACGCCTCAGTTATGCAAATCACATGTTTGGACCCGAGTGTTTGACATTTGCTAGCAAGGTTAAAATATCAATGCAAGGATCTGCCAGTGTGTTTACAGTGGTCCAAATTCCTCCATACAACAGGAACACTCTACTGTTTTAGGAATTTGTTGCAAGAATGTTTGTCTCCCAAATTCAGAGCTGAACTCAAAGGGCCGCCAGTTGAAAAGCCTTGCTATAGGCTGTAAATGACGCCGATATTTTTACGAAAGCAATGCATCAAAATGGAATTTTACTGCAAAAAGATTTGGTGCAACAACCGTGCCAGAGAACCAAGCCGTCTTTGTCCATCTATTTTTTGGCTGACGCACTGCTACAGGTGTAGTTAGGCAGGTGGTCAAGTTTGACATTCAGACCAGATAGTATGTGTGAACTGTGTGTACATACAAGGATGCTTGCACGTGTCCGTGCACCTGCAAACTGTGGTATGCCACAGCATAAAACCAGCATCTGTGAGTGGAGACAAACAGCCACATTGTCAAGCGACTTGGCTGCAGTAGAAGGAAAGTCACATAGGGGATGAGGAAGCTCCAGGGATAGCCAGATTTTTCGATTAATTTACCATACAAAATATAAAATGTTTTAATTACATCATCACAGAAGTTCTAGAATGCTATTTAAAATGTTAGGCTAAAAGTTCATAAATACCACATGGAGAGGAGTGGGCAGATCAATCCAAATATCAATAGTATTAATACCAAGAGACATTTCAGTATCGGATCAATAGTAGCATGACGAGAAGGATATTATTCAGTTCTTTTGAGTGTTTATTCTCGCAAATATCTGTGTTGTTGTTGTGTTGTTCATATTGTAACAATTGTTATTGTTACATATATTTATTGTTATATTATTTACAAACTCAGGGAACAGGTTCCTGGACACAAGGGTGCTTTGAGAAAAAGCCAAAGGATTTGAATTATATGTTTGTTTATTTCTTTGGCATGAATTACTCTAATTTGCTCAAATAGTTGTTTGGAATGACAGGTGATAATTAGTTTGTTGGTATCGATATATTTTATATTGTTGTATTTTGAATATTGTTTAATTGTTCACAAATGAGTTGTTTAAAAACAATGAGGTTTGCATTAGGGCCGCAGCTATCGATCAAGTAATATTTTGATTATTTTTTTCGATTAATCAAGTCATCAGATAACGTACACTTAATGGTCTTAATGCAGGGAAAATCATTTTAATACCCGCTCAGTGGCCTAGTGGTTAGACTGTCCGCCCTAAAACAGGAAGGTCTTGAGTTCAAACCCCGGCCGAGTCATACCAAAGACTATAAAAATGGGACCCATTGCCTCCCTGCTTGGCACTCAGCATCAAGGGTTGGAATTGGGGGTTAAATCACCAAATGATTCCCGAGCGCAGCCACCGCTGCTGCTCACTGCTCCTTTCACCTCCCAGGGGGTGAACATGGGGATGGGTCAAATGCAGAGGATCATTTTACCACACCTAGCATGTGTGTGACTATCGTTGGGACTTTAACTTTTTAACTTTAAAAAATACAAATAAATTTTTCTGCTTGCCATAACCTTTATTCGTTCTTACTAAGAAATACACAATATCAAAATGGGAATTGCACTTTTAAAATATGTGCATTGATAACTTTTATTTAATTTTTTTAATAATAGTGTTAGCTGTTCGCCGCCACACAGATCACAGCACCCACACCACTATGCTAATGTCGTTCTTTTGCAGCAGCTGTTCGGAAACTAAGTCTGTGTATTTACAGTTCTTTAAGTAATTAATCAAAGCATCAGAATATAAGTCCTAGATTTTTTTTCTAATCGGATTAATCTATTTATCGTTTCGGGGCTAGTTCGCATAAAATCTGTGTTTTTTTAAATAATCATACTCATGATCAACGCATTACAGTTAAAATCACAAAATCATTCAACGATAAAGTCAAAAGTAGCAGTATCGGCAATGCTATCACTGTATTAACTTGGTATCAAATCGATCTGCAGTATTACCCAGCCCTAATGGAAAGAGATTTAGG
The DNA here is from genome assembly GCF_033978785.1 of Entelurus aequoreus. Taxonomy (NCBI): domain Eukaryota; kingdom Metazoa; phylum Chordata; class Actinopteri; order Syngnathiformes; family Syngnathidae; genus Entelurus; species Entelurus aequoreus. Next base: position 74,671,231 of record NC_084732.1, on the reverse strand, counting down.
TTCAGAAACTTTACAGTTATTCAACTACACTACTCTTGATGCAAACATTTGTGAGTGAGTCAAATATTTGGCACACAGTTCAGGCATCCTGCTATAGTCGTTGCAATATGCACCTTGCATATTCCAGGGAGTGGAGCCCATTTGCTGAAATCTCTGGTTAAGTATTTGAACTTATGTACCATCACTTTGTAGACGAGAACCAAACCAACTAAGCTTTCAGCGATGTAATGGTATACTCAGTAAAAAACATTGCATATAAATTGTGCTCAGTCACCCCCCTCACCCTCAGTATCCTAGCCAGCGGAAAACAACACTTTGCTGGCACAGGACATCTCACTTGACTCCACCCAGCTGAAGTAATACACTCTCATTGTCTGCATGTGCACGGATGTGGTAGTGAAGGACATGATGAAACAGCTGACCTGTGTAAAGTACCCTGGAATGTTTCTGTTGACTGAGACCATGTGGAGCACATCAGGATCTCAACAATTCTCAGGCACAGAAAATGAATACCTACAGTCGCGATCAAAAGTTTACATACACTTGTAAAGAACATAATGTCATGGCTGTCTTGAGTTTCCAATCATTTCTACAACTCTTATTTTTTTGTGATAGAGTGATTGGAGCACATATTTGTTGGTCACAAAAAACATTCATGAAGTTTGGTTCTTTTATGAATTTATTATGGGTCTACTAAAAATGTGACCAAATCTGCTGGGTCAAAAGTATACATACAGCAATGTTAATATTTGGTTACATGTCCCTTGGCAAGTTTCACTGTAATAAGGCACTTTTGGTAGCCATCCACAAGCTTCTGGTTGAATTTTTGACCACACCTCTAAAACCTTAAGTCTTGGGAGCAGTTGGGTGTTCCAACAGGACAATGACCCCAAACACACGTCAAAAGTGGTAAAGGAATGGCTAAATCAGGCTAGAATTAAGGTTTTAGAATGGCCTTCCCGAAGTCCTGACTTAAACGTGTGGACAATGCTGAAGAAACAAGTCCATGTCAGAAAACCAACAAATGTAGCTGAACTGCACTCATTTTGTCAAGAGGAGTGGTCAAAAACTCAACCAGAAGCTTGCCAGAAGCTTGTGGATGGCTACCAAAAGCGCCTTATTGCAGCGAAACTTGCCAAGGCACATGTAACCAAATATTAACATTGCTGTATGTATACTTTTGACCCAGCAGATGTGGTCACATTTTCAGTAGACTCATAAATTCATAAAAGCACCAAACTTCATGAATGTTTTTGTGACCAACAAGTATGTGCTCCAATCACTCTATCACAAAAAACTAAGAGTTGTAGAAAGTATTGGAAACTCAAGACAGCCATGACATTATGTTCTTTACAAGTGTAATTACATTTTTGATCGCGACTAAGTATTGAAGCCTTGCTTTACAATAAATTCACTGAAAGAATGTATAATGCTTAACTGTAAGAGAGGGACTAATTCAATAAATGAGGTAGAAGTTATGTCCAAGAACACATAGTAGACATTTGAATGGACACCTCCCAAGGTGCTATGTCTCAGAAACATTTAGCCTTTTGAAAGTCAAGAGACCATCTGAAAGATTTAAATGACACACATCCTCATTCAAAGCTGGAGTTCAAGACTCGAGCAATGAGTCTAAAAAGAGGCCAACTGCTGTGTTGTGCTGTTTGAAGTCATTTGTCAGCTCCTAAAGATAGCGTTTTCAGCACTGGCAATCATTACTGATAATAAACACTGTTGCAGATAGCTGCCTGCAACCCACTGCTTCAACTAAAACGGCAAAATGTCACACAAAAAAAAGAAAAGGGCCTGCATAACCTTTTAACAGCAGGTTGTTTTGAAATCCATCTCACCTACGGTATGAGGGAAAGCAGAAGTCTAGAGGCGGTACTACATTCTTAAAATAATCAAAACATCCTACAATCTATGTTCCATTGTAGCATGGAACAGGGTGAATGGACAGCCCCAAGGCAAGTACATTCTAGTACTTGTGTGTGTGTGTGTGTGTGTGTGTGTGTGTGTGTGTGTGTGTGTGTGTGTGTGTGTGTGTGTGTGTGTGTGTGTGTGTGTGTGTGTGTGTGTGTGTGTGTGTGTGTGTGTGTACAGTATACATTCAGAATAAAGTCACAGGAATGTGGTTTTATGTTCATTGAGTGAGATGTGACGGGAAGGGAAGAACTTCAGAAAAGGACTAAACTAATTATGCGGAAGTTGGCCCCCACACCCCACGCAAAACTCAGGTTAAGAAAAAAGCCCCAAATGTGTGTGCCGTTAAAATAGTTTTTGTGCTATTTACGATTTTTAATTATTAAAGATTATTTATTCAGCCCCCACAAAATTCTCCAAATTAAACACATACTGTAAAGCCTAATTCGTTAGTAAAAGTGCTGAAAAAAATCGAATCACATCCGAATCGTGATTCTGATTCTTAATCGATTCATTATTTTCAATTGAATTAAAATATAATGTATTTTCTAAGAACACATTTTTCATGATACATTTTAGGTCATCTCTGCACTTACTTCAGCAGCCAATAGAAGCTCTTGTAAACTTTTGGAAAAGTTTCTATCATAAATTTGTACCAAATAATACATTGTGAGAAGCGGTTTGAATCAACACTAATGTTGAATCGAGTATGGATCCTGAATCAAATCGTCACCCTAAGCATCGGAATCAAATCAATTTCTAAAGAGCCCAAATATTCCCACCTCTATTTGTTAGTGTTACATTTGTGCCGGTTTAGAATTATTAACTATGCTGCCATACCTTTTGAGTTATTAAAGATTAAAGTTTTCAGAAATTACATCATAAGCCCCTCACCGTCTGACATACTCAACCAAAACAGTATCATTGTTTAGAGCTGTGTAAGTGATGTTCTGAGCCGGTTAAATTAATGATATTGCTATTTTAATGTTTTATAATGAACCTTATTAAAACCAAATTAAAGCAGATAAGTCAACAATAGGGCGAGTGTTATTTGAATATTTTACATGTCATTTTGTGGTCCCAACATAAGTCAGTCAGTGAACTAAGAAAAAAATAGCACACTGATACAACCAACAAGTAGCCATAAAATAACAACAAACTAAAATGCTGTGTGTATGTTCTAGCAATGTTTTATAGTCAATGAAGTCATCACCTACAACCACAGCTTTATTAAGTCAGGCAGTTGAGTGACGAGACACATCAGAGACTGAAAACACACGATACGCAGATATGTTGGCTAACTTCCAGAACCTCTTGTAAGAGATATCCTCAATAAAAAGATTTAAAAAAAAAAAAAAACTCTCTATGCATGGTTCAAGCTTCAGGAAGTTTTGTTTGCAACTGGAGACGCTCATTGAGACACAATAATTCCACATAACTGCACCTCCTTAATATTGTTAATAGATTCGATAAATGATCATTCACCATGGTATATGCAACTCCAAAAATATACACAATGGGCAAAGATTGTAGAACCTAATTTATTTAATATATATATATATATATATATATATATATATATATATATATATATATATATATATATATATATATATATATATATATATATATATATATATATATTTTTTGAGTTGAGTTGAGTTGAGTTTGAGTTTATTTCGAACATGCAAGCATACAACATGATACATCACAATTTCCAGTTCCTCTTTTCAACATGTTTGAAAAGGAGTAGGAAGAAGCAGAGCTTATTTAATCCTTCCCCTTTTCTTTTACATAACAGCTGCTAAAACTTTTGTTCACTTCCTGTTTTAAATTTATTTTTTATTCCCTTTATTTTATTTAATCCTTCCCCTTTTCTTTTACATAACAGTTGCTAAAACTTTTGTTCACTTCCTGTTTTAAATTTATTCACAATATACTCCATAAGTAATCACAATAAACATAAATAAATAAATGATAATTGGTGAAGTAAGTCATATTTCATATGATGAGATAAGTAAGATTATTTTGAGAATGAAATAATTATTTTGGCCTACAGTGTTACAGTATGTTGTACATTATCATATCTAAGAAAGACCTGGTAAGAAAATCCATGCACAAAAACTCCCTATTGTACTCCGAGGAACATATTAAATAGTAAAGCATCTGGATATGATTTTCTATGTTAGCTTCGGTCCACTTAAAGAGCTAAAACTAGTGTGTGATGCATCGATCGATCGACCACTGATCACTATCGGACGATTTTCCTGAAAAAGTATTTAATCGGCAATTTATACCTTTTATTGCCGATCACAAACGCTGATTCCTTCTGGCTGTTATTTTATTTATATTTAACGGCTAGCATCTAATTGTGCGTTTCCAGTACTCAGTGTGGAGCTGCTACCCCTAAACCAATAATAATCACCAGCATTTCTTAGTATCTTAAGTACCATTATCACTCAGTGACGGGCCATGCGTTTCTCACCTAGGCCTTCAGTGATGCCCTACTTAGTCCGACTTCACCTCTCAAAATACCGTAATTTATGTCACCACATGGACACGGCTGGAGATACTAAACAGAAACCCACTTGCACACTACTGGGCATTGGATCCACTCAACAGTGAACGAAACAGTCTATTTTTCGGCGCATTTAACATTCAATAAACCCGCTTCAGCAATTAAAACATATCTTACGTGGTACTGTCAAAATTAAAAGAATTGTATAAAACAAAGGAAACATAAATAAAATTAACAAAATAAAATATTTGAACTGACAATTTGTAGGACCCATTCGACAACGGAAAAGCCAGTGGTACCGCTCGTAGTCGGTCGTAGTCGGTTGATTCGAGTGAAAGTCGCGGGCAAACCATTTCACCGGTGTCGGCCGACCTCGTTTCACAAACTGTAGTTTCTCTTAAGTATCCTTCTTGAAACTGGCCTTGCAAATATATTTTTGCCACCTAATCAACATTTTGCTCTCCTTCTTTGTGAGTACCGGAGAGTTTTCTGTGGCTTTCTATGGCTCGTATGGCTCCGGTGCCACCTCCTGTTTTCGCAACTTGTGATTGGATACTCACTTGGGTCTCCCAAGTGAGTATCCAATCACAGGACGCGTAAATGTCAGGGCCAGCTAGAAGGCCTTAGTGACAACAACTCGCGATCTAATTGGCTATGGCAATTGTCTATCAGCTGTATGTGTCCGTTCACTTACAGTGCACAGACGCCTACATTGTTGATTCTGAAGGCCCCGGGCAGATTTCGTACAGCATGGCAGCATAAGCTAGCTGAATTCTGATTGGATACAAACTGTAACCTAAAAACAACAGCATTGGAAGGAGCATAATATGACATGAAGGGAATATGAATACTTTTAGATATTTAGGGAAAGTAAATTAAAAATTACTTTTATCTTTAATTCTGATCATGATTTCTGGTTATGTTAGGCCAGCAGAAAAGGCCTTGCTGGCCCTGACGGCACACCACTGTTATTACTACAGGATGAGACTAAACATATACCCACCGAGAGCTAGGAACTAGGAGCAGGCATTCTAATAGCTAAGCGAGCTTGGAACAACACTAAGAAATTAATGCTTAGTGAGGTTTAAAGGCCTACTGAAACCCACTACTACCGACCACGCAGTCTGATAGTTTATATATCAATGATGAAATCTTAACATTGCAACACATGCCAATACGGCCGGGTTAACTTATAAAGTGCAATTTTAAATTTCCCGCGAAACTTCCGGTTGAAAACGTCTATGTATGATGACGTATTCGCGTGACGTCAATGGTTGAAACTGAAGTATTCGGACACCATTGTATCCAATACAAAAAGCTCTGTTTTCATCGCAAAATTCCACAGTATTCTGGACATCTGTGTTGGTGAATCTTTTGCAATTTGTTTAATGAACAATGAAGACTGCAAAGAAGAAAGCTGTAGGTGGGATCGGTGTATTAGCGTCCGGCTGCAGCAACACAACCAGGAGGACTTTGACTTGGATAGCAGACGCGCTATCCGACGCTAGCTGCCGACCGCATCGATGATTGGGTGAAGTCCTTCGTCGCTCCGTCGATCGCTGGAACGCAGGTGAGCACGGGTGTTGATGAGCAGATGAGGGCTGGCTGGCGTAGGTGGATAGCTAATGTTTTTATCATAGCTCTGTGAGGTCCCGTAGCTAAGTTAGCTTCAATGGCGTCGTTAGCAACAGCATTGTTAAGCTTCGCCAGGCTGGAAAGCATTAACCGTGTAGTTACAGGTCCATTGTTTAATAGTATTGTTGATTTTCTGTCTATCCTTCCAGTCAGGGGCTTATTTCTTTTGTTTCTATCTGCAGTTAAGCCTGATGCTATCACGTTAGCTCCGTAGCTAAAGTGCTTCGCCGATGTATTGTCGTGGAGATAAAAGTCACTGTGAATTTCCATTTCGCGTTCTCGACTCTCATTTTCAAGAGGATATAGTATCCGAGGTGGTTTAAAATACAAATCCGTGATCCACAATAGAAAAAGGAGAAAGTGTGGAATCCAATGAGCCCTTGTACCTAAGTTACGGTCAGAGCGAAAAAAGATACGTCCTGCACTGCACTCTAGTCCTTCACTCTCACGTTCCTCATCCACGAAGCTTTCATCCTCGCTCAAATTAATGGGGTAATCGTCGCTTTCTCTGTCCGGATCGCTCTCGCTGCTGGTGTAAACAATGGGGAAATGTGAGGAGCCCTTCAACCTGCGACGTCACGCTACTTCCGGTACAAGGCTTTTTTTTATTAGCGACCAAAAGTTGCGAAGTTTATCGTCGATGTTCTCTACTAAATCCTTTCAGGAAAAATATGGCAATATCGTGAAATGATCAAGTATGACACACAGAATGGATCTGCTATCCCCGTTTAAATTTTAAAAAATCATTTCAGTAGGCCTTTAAGAAGTGTAGATGGAAGCGCGTTATGACGCAGTTACGGACAAGAAATTAATAAGAGTCTTCAAAGAGGTTAATATAACAGCAAGAGTTGGCATTGTCGCAGGTAGTACATGACACGTAAGAGGAGGGTGGATCATACATAATTGTGTCGATACAGCATTAACACTAAAGCGATTAGGTCGATATTTTTTTCCCCTCAAAATCTTATTTTTTTGTATTTTTGGTAATATTTAGAAATTTGGGGAGTATGTCCCTGGAAGGGCAAAAACAAATTATTTCAAAGAGTAGTATAAGTTTTTTTTAGTTATTGTGTAGTATTGTTTTGATCAAACAATTGCATGTAATAAAATAAAATAAGAACATAGTTTAAATATTATGTTGATATTGTTACATTGTCAGTAGCAAAACCAATAAATGACCCGAAAAATCGCCAGTGAATACATGTGATTGGTATTGGTATCTCGAATTAAAACAGTTAAAATTTTTTTTAAAAAAGGTCAAGTTTAGATTCAACATAAATAGGGATTAAGTACAGATACTATACAAATGTGTTGACCTAGGCAAACTGTAACTAAAGGCTGTTTTAGACGCAGCAGACACATTTGATCATTCGCCACACTTAGTGAATGAAGGGGAATTAGGACTAAATATGCCAATGAGTTCATGTTGGCTGCCATTCCTCTCCTCCCCTGCTCCTCCTCCTCACTCTGCAGTAGCGCCACCGCTCCAGTCTTGGCATCAATCACCCTATGGGCAGATATGCAATCTAACTGTGCAAACAATTAAAGGCGGCTCCTCTGCACTCTAAACCACTCAGTCGTGTTGCTGTGTAACAGATTTACCCAGTATGCTTACAGATTAACTGCAGAGATGCACTGATGAATGGCGTTCTTGTGAAGTATGTTTGCTGAAGTGAGGACAATAAAGTAGAACCAGCTACTATTTGCAAGGATGTGTATCTTTGAACTTGGCTTGGATAGTCATTTAATTGCGTAACTACAGTGTTGCCTCGGTTTTTGTACGCTCCATTTTCATATGATTCTGTTTGACGAAAATGCTGGCTAAACCCGGTTTTGGTATGCCATCTCGATTATCATACAGCTAGAGTTTTAAATAAAGGTAAAAAAGTAAGTTAAATTAGGCTATGTTTACACTGCAGGGTGGGATTTTATTGTCAAATCCAATCTTTTTAGTGGCCGTTCACATTACAAAACAAAAATGCCATTTCTATTGTGAATGCAATCTGACCCGCATGCGGACATGACGTCATGACGTCGCACGCAATGCAGTGTTCACGGAATAAAACACGGCTTCCACTCCAATAGGTCCTAGTACTGGCGCATTTGTGGCAATTTCAAGGATTTTGTGCAATCAAAGTTAACATTTTCTGAACCAAATTAATGCGCGTAGAAGATTAAGAAGAAAGGGGACAAGTATTTTATCTCTTGCAGTTTTACGAGATATTTTGCTTCAATGTCTGCTTGAAGAGCGTGTCTGTAGGCAAGCAGTCGGAGACTGGAGTGGTGGAACTTTCACGTGAGTTCCTAAAACATTTTATTTTCAACTGCTTTCTGCTTCATTGACAACTATTCATTTTGTAACCGTCTATTTTGGCAAATAACTATGACGTTTCATTCGACCTTAGTGCGAGAGCGTTCACATTGAGAACACATCGCATAGACAGTGTATTTGATTTATACCCACATAAGAAAGAGGCCTGGGTCGGATATGAAAAATTTGGAATTGCACTGTTCACTTTGCACAGGTCGCATATGGGCAACAAAATTGGAAGTGACCTGCAGTGTGAACAGGGCCTCGGTGTCCCCTCCCCCTTACATTCACTTTTGTGTGGCGGCCCGCCACGGATGAATTTTTACCGCCTTAAATGGATCTGTGCTACCTGTTAAGAATTCTTGATGCGCTTTAGTGTTATATAGACCAGTGTTTTTCAACCACTGTGCCGCGGCGCCGTGAGATACAGTCTGGTGTGCCGTGGGAGATTATCTAAATTCACCTATTTGGGTTAAAAATATTTTTTGCAAACCAGTAATTATAGTCTGCAAATTATGTGTTGTTGTTGAGTGTCGGTGCTGTCTCGAGCTCGGCAGAGTAACCGTGTAATACTCTTCCATATCAGTAGGTGGCAGCCGGTGACTAATTGCTTTGTAGATGTCGGGAACAGCGGGAGGCAGAGTGCAGGTAAAAAGGTATCTAATGCTTTAACCAAAAATAAACAAAACGTGAGTGCCCCACAGTGGGTCTGCAGTTCTATGGGAAATGGGGCAAATGTACATTTATCAATTTCTGCACGTAAAAATCCATTCCGCACTATAAAATGAGTGTGTGTTCATATTAATGGGTGGGGTTCATTAAATTTGCATTATTTGTTATAGGAAAAATTGCTTTGGGTTCCATACGAATTGGTCTTCGACTGACCTTGTGATTACTCACAAAAACCAAGACATCACTTTACTACAATACAGTGGAACGCCCATGGTAAAACTACAGATTTGTTTTAAATTTTGATCTTTGAATGATCCCTTGCAAAGTAACATGGTTGCCATGATAAAACATAGTTTCACATTCGTAACTTCATCGTCATCTAAAAAGGTCCCACTGTTGAAATTAAAACCATAAGAACAAACAATAAGCTGTGCTGCAACAATGCCTTTACAGCCACCGATCTAAGGCAGAGAGCAGCAATGACATCAGGACACCAACTATTTCCACATTATACTGAGGACATATTTGAAATTGTTTCTGTCCTTGCTCGCCCTCATTTTGAAGACAAGGGTATATCTGCATTTTTAAGAACACTTTGGAACAAAATCAAGTGTGTACAGCCGGTGGTCAGGTGACGTGACAGAGAGTGAAACCCACTTTTGACGATACGCAACAGGTATTTGCTTTCCATTGCGCATACAGTTCAAGACGATGTTGCACAACTTTCAAGAAATGTCAAATGGTGTGTGTTCGAGTGACAAGAAGAAAAGGAATATGAGTGGAATGTTTTGAGAGATATAAAAACAACCAGTTTCCTTTACAGCCTTTGGCTGGGCCTCTACGGCATTTACCCTGAAACAGTCTTTCACTGTACTGTGGACACAAAAGCAAGGATCTACTAGTGTAACCACTGACAGTCCTACGGTTGCCCGCAGACAGAGCTCCTGTGTGCGCGGCATAATCCCCACACAGCTGGGTTCGAGGGCAATAAACCTCTGTAAAGAGTCCACACAATTTGGCACCAAGTGAGCCAAGAGGCAGGTGGGGGATAAGGAGAGTTGTGTAACTATCCAAAATCCACTTGAACCCTGAAATTCAGAGCAAAGCCCCTTGACTACACAATGGGAAAATAATAGAGAAATGGAAAAGAGGACATGTTTTTATTGGGCCAAATTCATTTATAACATTAGAGCATTAGAGAAAGCAGAAGAAAAAAACCCTTACAAGTCTGAAAGGACCTACGATTAATTTTGTCTTTACTGTCTTATAAATGTTACAATGTTGGATACTCGTGTTAAACAATGCCAAAGCGTCAAATCACAAGGCTAATTTCATGATAAAGTTTTATTTTTGTGTCTTAATTTTGAGGTCGCAAAGACAGAAAAATATTTTTGCAAGCACAGACATTATATTTAGAAAATAAACTAACCTCAAGCGAAAAAGAAAAATGTTTGAGCAAACAAAAATGTATTTTGTGCACAATAAAAGTGTTTGCATGTTTGCTATTATCAACATTAACACTCAATTACTGCTTTCTGCACAGTCAGACCAATGCACTCTCTCTTCTTCTCACTGAGGCTGCTCAGTGGCCTTGTGGTTAGTGTCCGCCCTGAGATCGGTAGGTTGTGAGTTCAAACCCCGGCCGATTCATACCAAAGACTATAAAACTGGGACCCGTTACATCCCTGCTTGGCACTCAGCCTCAAGGGTTGGAATTGGGGGGTAAAATCACCAAATTATTCCCGGGCTCGGCCACCGCTGCTGCTCACTGCTCCCCTGTGGGGATGGGTCAAATGCAGAGGGTAATTTCACCGCACCTAGTGTGGGTGTGTGACAATTATTGGCAATTTAACTTTTAACTTTAACCTCTAGCCTTTGTGCCTTCAGCTTTTTTTTCTGCACTTGCTCAAATTCTGGTGTGCCCGCACGCATGTTTTGAATCGCGTTAAATGAGTCAAAAAGGCAATCAATCAGAGAACTGGACAAATGTACGCTCTGATTGGCTGCTTGGTCTCCAATTAGATCACTTGTTACATTGTCCCGGAAGCACCTGTAAACAACAGCCAAGCAAGAATCTCAGCTCTCTGAAGCTGTTTGGCTGATAGTCATAATGAATGAGGAACAAGAACAATTTGGTGCAATAAGGCCACATGAAAGTTGTTTTAATAATTTGGTTTTATGAACCTCATATGTATGTATATGACTATAATGGAGTTATTTTTTTTGCAACGTTTTTAGTTTGCAACTATTAGCTGTTAGCCGCATCTCGATCTATTTGCAGACGAAGAAACCAATCAAAGCGTACATTTGTCCAGCTCTCTGGTTAGTTGCCATTGTCAAAACTTATGCGAGCGCACAGCAGAAATCTGAGCAAGTGTAGAAAAAAAAAGCTAAATGGGCAGAGGGGAGAAGTTGAGAGAGAGGAAAAGAGGGGTGCGAGAGAGTGCATTAGTATGACTGTGCAGAAAGCAGTAATTATTGAGTGTTAATATAGATAATAGCAAACATGCAAACACTTCTATAGTGCACAAAATAAAAAAAATTTCGGTGAAACATTTTCATTTTTCGCTTAATTTATTTTCAAAATATAATGTCTGTGCTTGCAAAATATATTTTTCTGTCCTCAAAATTTGCCTTTGCGACCTCAAAATTAGGGCACAGATAAAACTCCATAGTTTATGCATTTTGGCATGAGCTTGCACGCAGTTTTGGATGCCTCTGTTCGGGAAGTCTGGCTACGTTGTGACGTAATGCAAAGTGTAAATCGATCTGCAGGTGTGCAGGTGTACCTAATGTCCTCACCGGGTGAATATATATATTGTTTATGAAGTTTATTTTCGACGGAGTGTGGAAAAAAACCCAGCATTGACGACTTCTAGATATATGTTTAAACAGTATACATTTTTAAAATATGATACTTTTGGAGACGGTGGGGCGCGGTTTCATTTGCTATCTGGGAACGCTTCCAGAATCGAACATCTTGCAGACAAACTCAAACAAAAACGGGTTCTAAGTGACTGTGGAGCAAAATGAATGCAAAATTTACACCAAAGCCTATCCAATACATATTATCTAGACTACAAGAAAGTATTTTAAATGTAGATTAAAGTCATCATAGGTCCCGTTTAAGGCAAGTCTATTGATTAAAAAGACAGTCAAGCCACTAATACATCAGTATTTACAGTAGCAACGTTAATGTGCTAGAATGCTTCAATGTTTGCTTACCTCTAACACCGGCCCGGCACCTAAGATTATCTGCTCCACTCCACTGGCAAAACCTTTCTGGCTGAGAGCGGTCAGATGATGGATAAGAAAGTTTGTGCTTTGCGTCTTGCCAGAGCCACTTTCCCCAGATATCACAATGCACTGATTCGTCTGTCTCTGCAGCATGGCATGGTAAGCAACATCAGCCACTGCGTAGATGTGAGGCTCTAAGTCTCCCAGTGAGTGATTGTCATACATCTTCACATATTTGGGATTGTAAATAGGCAGGAACTTGAAGGGGTTAATAACGATGAGGATGCTCCCGACGTATGTGTAGATTTTCTCCTGGCGGAAGCGTGAGCGCAGGTTGTCCAGCAGCGAGCGCTCATTGAGCTCCGGCAGGCAGCATAGATCAGCGTGGTCACCTTGGGATTCGGGTTGCGGCAGTAGTCCACGTTCCACCATGCGCCTGCGCTCCTCCGTGACCTGCAGCCACATCTGTAGGCTGCCACCGTAATGAATGGAACCGTCCAGGTTCTTCAGCCGTAAAAGGAAGCGGTAATCCTCGCCTCCAGATGCCGAGCGATGCTCCAAAGCCACACGGGGCCAGAGCAGCATCCTCTGCACAGGGCAGTCGCTGGGGGTGAGGATCCATTCTTCTCCACCAAACTCTTTCACCTCTGCCAGGACATAACACTTGGTACGGTCCAGCCGGAGGCGATCGATGACATGTTCGATGGTCTCAGCAGCTGAGGTGGTCTTTCGGGCACTGATCGGGCAGTAGATCGTGCCTTCCGCCAGGGCGCCCGGGTAGACGCGCACGGTGAAATCTGAATCCTCAAAGCGCTGCCGCCGTCCCAGAGTGCCCATGCCGCCAACGCCATCGCGAACACTCATGGCGGAGCAGGAGTGCCCATTAGCAGCTGTCAGGCACCTCCTTCACTGGGCTGTAGAGGCCACCGACATCAAGACATCACCACTGTAAAAGACAGACGAAGCATGTCACAACTTTAATTTCTCCAAACACAGAGCGCTTAAGCCACCAACATCTGAAATTTGACCGATTATGACCGAAAGATTGCATAGCTATTACGTAACGCGCCATCCAGCCCAACGATTTTGCTGGAGCGCGGCATGCCTACTCATAGAGGATAAACGACAAGTCATCAGGATCTACAGGATTATCATTAACACACATCCTCGCTCCCGAGTGCACGCATAAGCTCCACTAAACACCGAGACGAGCAGCTGCCGTCCTCTTTTAGCGAGCACACAATCACGCCATTCAAAACTTTCCTCAGACAAAATACTCTGCTGCACACGACACAACTAAAGCACAAACACATGTTCCATATACCGGTAAGTAATCATAATCAATTTAAATTGACACATCATTTAAAAAACAGTAAAAGTCTTGAAATGTAAAACAGACGTTTGGCAGGATGTCTTTTCAACAGTATCAACTGAAATAAGAGGTTGCTCGCTAAATACCTACAGATTATACAACCCCTAAAACAAACATCAATAAAGCTCAGGCATCTTATTAAAATGCATGCAGTAGGATGTTTGTCACACTTTCCATTGACTTTAAAACAACAACAACAAAATGAAGACAGGAAATGGAACAGGGTCATGCAGGGTACAAATATTGTGGCCCATAAAAGGCTTGCCCCATGGCGGGTTATTTCCCGGTGTCCCTATTCTGACCTCATGTCGTTTGTCACTTTTGCGACTTCGAAATGGCCATGACTCATACGAACGCAACCTGAGCGACATCTTTTCCAGCCTCACATTAAAAACAACGCTCAATCTATCTGCAGGTACAAGACAGAATCCATGTAGCTATAACCTGAAGGGCGAGTGTGCCCGTGTGCCGCCTGGAACAGATGGTCAGTTTGGTGCTTAAAGGATGGGGGGGTGGGGTTAGACTTGGGGTCATGCTGGCAGCCTCCGTGTTAACCATCACATGAGGAAAATTGACTAATGGGCATCTTCTTCAGCAAGACCCCTTTGAATCACTGCACACCTTTTAAAAACGACAATATGACAATTAAAAAAATGACCTGCAGTGCATTGGTGTCTTGCCAGATTTAAGATTTTGTCATTTATATTCCTACTGTAGAAGCACTTGCATTCAGAGGAGGTGCTACACCCTGTTTAGATTCCAGTTTCACGCATTAAGAACCCAAAATGGGGATTGTTACAATCATGGTTTGATTGTCAAAGATGTTTGGCAATGTAATCTGTGATTCTTCTACCCGGTACTTAAGGCTTGTGGTCATGCTGGTAGCCTCTGTGTTAACCACCACATGAGAAAAATGGGCATCTTCTTCAGCAAGACCCCTGTCAATCACTGTATTGTACGCGAGTATTGTACTGTGAATTTAAGACAATTCTGGAAGACATATTCCTCAAACTGAATGGTCTTATGGTAGATAATCACTGCACACTTTTTAAAAACGACTTACTGTATGCGAGTATTCTACTGTGAATTTAAGACAATTCTGGAAGACATAATCCTCAAACTGAATAGTCTTATGGTAGATAATCACTGCACACCTTTTAAAAACAACTTACTGTACACAAGTATTCTACTGTGAATTTAAGACATGTCTGGAAGACATAGTCCTCAAACTGAATAGTCTTATGGTAGATAATCACTGGACACTTTTTAAAAACGACTTACTGTACTCGCTTGAGTTTTGGTTTTTTTCAGTGAATTTAAGACAATTCTGGAAGACATAGTCCTCAAACAGAATGGTCTTATGGTAGATAATCACTGCACACCTTTTAAAAACAACTTACTGTACACAAGTATTCTACTGTGAATTTAAGACATGTATGGAAGACATAGTCCTCAAACCGAATAGTGGTATGGTAGATAAATACATTTTCAATGTAAAATTCAGTCTCAATAATAATTCAAAAACATAATCAATGTGACTTATTGCTAGTTTGTGGGAGTTAAAAAAAAAGTGAACCCATACAACTAGTAGTGTATGTACATGCGGAACACAGACATAGTCATATACTGTATAAAACAATCAATATATTTGTACTGTACACCAATCTTGGATAGTATTACTTGTATATAATGTTGATAGGTGACTAGTATATGTCTTGCTGTAAAGCAAGGGTAGGGGACCTATGGCTCTAGAGCCAGATGTGGCTCTTTTGATGACTGCATCTGGCTCTCAGATAAATCTTAGCTGACATTGCTTAACACGATAAGTAATGAATAATTCTGCTGGTAGTCACAGTGTTAAAAATAACCACAGATCAACCAGACTACAAAGCCATCAGCAAAACCATGCAGCACCAGAAGTCGCACCAATGCTAAGAAGTATTTTATTTATTATTGGTTACCTTCAGAATAACAATGTTATTAAAAAGAATAAAATACTTATTATACTCTAAAAATGTTGGTCTTACTTAAAAATGCACGCATTTAGTTGTATTCCGTGTTAAAATATTATATGGCTCTCACGGAAATACATTTTAAAAATATTTGGCTTTCATGGCTCTCTCAGCCAAAAAGGTTCCCGACCCCTGCTGTAAAGTATGCACCTAGAGTACTTGCTTGCTCAGTGATTGTATACTTGTGTATTTGTTGTATGTTTAGAGAGCTAACAACTGCCGAAGACAAATTCCTTGTATATGCAAGTATACTTGGCCAAATAAACCTGATTCTGATTCTGATCACTCTTTTATAGTTATTAATAAAACCAGTAGATACAGTACCGTACTACAGTCCTTTATAGGATTTTGCAGGCTTTTTTTAATGATTATCACAGCCTAAAATGCCTGATTTCGTCGCAGCTTTTTTCAAAAAGTTGCGCATGGTTGTGATGTTTTGGTGCTTATTTTTTATAAATAACATTTTGTTACCAATTTATCAATTTGTACAGTGTTCTTTTTAACTATATGTGGTCACTTTAGGTCATTATTGTCGGAGCTTTTATATTAGTTGGGAGTTGTGTCTCCATTTTACAACCAGGAGGCATTCCCATCTCAGTGAGTCACTATTAGAGATGTAAAGATATAAACATTTTATATCATGGTTATGGTATCCCAGCTATCATTATTGTAGTATTGTCGAATGTGCTCAGAAAATACATATACACACACACTGAAATATTTTGACTGTTTTTTTGATAATTAAAATAAATAAATAGACACTGTCAGAAAACCTACTATTTTGCATGTTTTGTGTATCTTATGCTTCACTTAGTGTTTTAGTCTTAGTATTTTATCTGTTTGAACGCACTTTAAAAACACCTCGGTCTCCAATTCCACTGAGTCTAGAACGATCACAAGTTGAAACTAAAAGCTGTGCAGAACGGAATATCTTTGTTGCTCAGACAGCAAAGTGTTTATATAAATTTAGATCAATCAATCAATCAATCAATCAATATTTACTTATATAGCCCTAAATCACAAGTGTCTCAAAGGGCTGCACAAGCCACAACGACATCTTCGGCTCAGATCCCACATGAGGGCAAGAAAAAACTCAACCCAATGGGATGACAATGAGAAATTTGGGTATGCTCTTTCTGAATAGTGAAACGCGTTAATGTCTCTTGTTTTCATGTTAGCATTTAAGATAGCGAGCTGGCGTCTGTCACAGTGAGTTTATCAAAGTGAACTTATCAATCACAGTTTTTGATAACTTTAATTTATAACAGTAGTATTAACCCAGTAGTATTAACCGTCTGGAGTTTTACAGTGGTTAGCAATATTACCATTTATTGTTACATCCCTCGTCAGTAGTCACATAAAGCGAGACAAGAAAACATACCGGTTGCCTGATTTAACGTTTCTGTGTCCTTTACAAGAACACACTTTATCGATTTACAGGCCTCACGTCCGTGGTCCGTGTTCAATCTCCTGGCATTTTACACATTTTTTTGTTTTTGTTTTTTTACAGGTGTGCTTTTAATTTGAAAGCCTGACTTTACTGGCCACTGGTTGCAGTACGTCAGCGTTGACCGAGTGTTGCCACAAGTTACAGTTGCCTGCCTTTGTTTATGTTCCAACTGGGGCTGTTAAACAATTAATATATTTAATTGCAATTAATCGCAGTTCGTTCATAGTTACGTGAAAATTTATTGCAAAATAATCACAGATATAATTTTTCATTATTAATAAGTGTACCCTAGACTAGACCTGGGCAAATTAAGGCCGGGGGTCGCATTTGGCCCGTTAAACTTTTCAACCTGGCCAGCCGAACATTCTCAAATAATTTTTCTAGCTCTTTAATATGGAAACTGTAGCTGTCATTATGATGTGCAGTGATGTTTTCAAATTACCATAAGTCTTAAACTATACAAAGTATTTCAATAGTTGGAATCTTTGCTTTTGCATGATATACTAGTTACGAGGGTAATCGAATTAGTTACTATGGTAATCTAAGTCACAGCAACTCAGACGAGGCACCAAGCAGTGTGGGTGGGGAGCATTTCCACAGAGTGTTTCCAGAGCGGCCAGCCTGAAATGCAGGTGTCAGAGACAGACGTGGAAGGAGATTTTTACAACAAAGTTCTAAAGCTTAGTGATATATCAGATTGGAGGTGGGGGGTTTTTACCCTTCGCGTTCATATTTCGCTGTTTGTTGCGTTTCGCTTGATTGTAAAATATGTCGATTGAGAGGGGGTGTGACGTTCATATGTTGTCAATATTCAGTGTTTTATCGTTCATAGTTAATATTGTAAATCCCACATTCTTTATTTTCATGTACATTGTAGGTGTCTCATTCTGTAAAAAACATTTTTTTAATTCCATTCCGTTTTTTAAGGCGGTCTGTCATAACTTTTTTAGCATTCAATCAGACATTATTGTGAGGTTTTGTATTAGTGTTCCTAAAAATCAGATATACCGGCCCCAGACACATTTTTTTCTCTAAATTTGGCCCCCCCAAAATAATTGCCCAGGCCTGCCCTAGAAAGATAATTTTCAAGTTTTTAATACTAAGATAGGATGGCATTTTTTTGTCATTGCACTTAAAAAGTAAAACAAAATTACATTTTCTAATTGTCCATCACTGGACAATTAGTTTGTTTTAATGTTTTTTAAACATTATGCTTTTTTGAAGATAGACATAAACACGCTTATAATGACAATTAAAAAAATTACCTGCAGTGCGTTGGTGTCTTGTTAGATTTTGTATTTTGAAGGATTACAGAGTTTGTATTCCTGCTGTCGGAGCATTTTCATTCAGAGGAGGCGCTACACTCCACATTAAATGTGTATTGCAACGATCATGCTTTGATTGTCAAAGATGTTTGGTAATGTACAGTTGAACATTAGGGATTGGTACCGAAACCTTGTTCCATAATGGCACTGGTGCCAACATTAACGGTAGTAACCAGACCGAAAAAAGAAGGAGCTGTCAATGTATCGTTCCGGTGCTAAATGAATGCAGACGCAGCCCCCTGCAATATAAAAAAAACATATTTTGCAACTAACGTCTTGTAAGTAATGTAACATCCAGACAGAAGGACACAAAGTACGAGTTCTTTTTAAACTTTTCATTCCTACTTTAACGTGCCAACAGCAGCCCTCATAACACTACTGGCGCCACAGAGCTAGCCAATCAACATTACAACCCAAGCAAGTTCTTTATCAGATGTATTGCTGCAATAATTATTACATTTTGCTACGGGTTTTATTTCTTATTTTTGAATGTATTACTTAATTATCATAATATCTATATCCATTCATCCATTTTCTACCGCTTGTCCCTTTCGGGGTCGCGGGTGGTGCTGGAGCCTATATAAATCAAGTAAATTACGAATCTGTTTTAGTAGAATGTCACAAAATTACATTAAACTTACATCTCAAAAAATTTGCGTGCATACCTTTTTTTTTTTTTTTAAATACTGGTTCAGGCACCGTTTAAAGGGGAACTGCACTTTTTTTGGAAATTTGCCTATCATTCATAATCCTAATGTAAAACAAGAACACATGTTTTTTTGTTTTTTTCTGCATTCTAAATAGTAAATAAATGCGATCAAAAGTCTGCTTACAATGGAGCATATCAGAGTCGCTCTATTTTGTCTATAAAGCCCTTAAACCCATTCAAACTCCTGCATTATCGTTTTATAATCACACTGTGTGTATATATATATATATATATATATATATATATATATATATATATATATATATATATATATATATATATATATATATATATATATATATATATATATATATGTGTGTAATAGAGTAACAGGCACATTTATAATAACATGTCATATTTACATATTTTGATCATTTTAAGCACACATGTTGTCTTGTCTTTCATAATGATTGTGAAATATAGGCAAAATTCCAAAACAAAAATGCAGTTCCCCTTTAAGCTCAGGATACTGGTTTTAAAGAACCGATTCGGTCCTGGTATCGGTTAAAACAGGGCTGCCCACAATTTTTCTGCAGGCGAGCTACTTTTCAATTGACCAAGTCGAGAGGAATCTACCTCATTCATATATATAATTTATAATAATTTATTTATGAAAGAGACATTTTTGTTAACAAGCTAAAGGTGTTTAATGATAATACAAGCATGTTTAACACATATACATTAATTCATTTCATGAAAACAATATTATAAGTTGGTGTATTACCTGATACTGATGACTTACATTGATTTGAATCAGATAGTAGTGCTAATAACGTCCGCATTTTCAAATGGAGGAGAGAAAAAGTCCTCCTTTCTGTCCAATACCACATGAAAGTGGTTGGTTTTTTGCATCATATTTGTCCAGCTTCCATACTCGTTTTTATACACTTTACAAGAAATACATTGGCAGCAAACTCCGTAGCTTGCAAGCCTGTGCACACCAGCTTTCTGAGACCCTTATTTTGTTAGCGCAGGCAGGATGAAGCAGCGCTTTTATTGTGAAGATAGGAAACGTGCAGTCGGTCTTTAGAGTTTTGACGGCAGGTCCGACGCGAGAGTCTGTTAAAAAAAAAAAAGGGTTTCTCCCCAGCTCATTATTTTGTCAATAATGTCAATCAAGTGACGAAAGTGACGTCTTGGTGAAGATTGATGATCGCTAATTTTTAGGTCTATTTTTTTAATGCCTAGCTGGCGATCGATTGACACACTCAGTAGTTACAATTCAAACAATACCCATCTCTAGCATTGTTGTGAATTGAATTTTTTAGTTCCTGTTTAGAGAACAGCAAGAAGTAGTGAAACATTGAACAGTTGGACATTTGCATCAACATGTTTAGAGAAGGTCAGATTAATTCACCTGTAAATCTTAAGTGACTGTCATTTTGTCTTGAGTTTATTTTTTTTCAGTCTGAGATGATACATTTAAAAGAAGAGAAAAAAATCATTTGTGGTGAGCTTTACATTGCACTAAAAATCATAACCTCCAATCATAATTCACATAATAGAAGCTCTGTTTGACAATCGCTAAAAAAGGTGATTTAAAATCATTCATGTTGTTTTTCTCGTCCTTTTCTCAGGATAAAGCTCAGTATATAATCCCTGCTAAATTGTGACACACCATGGATGTAATTATTGATTTTACTATTGATTTCAGTCAGTCCAAATACCACACACAATAGAGAGTGCAAAAAAAATAAATTATTAAATGGAAATAATTCCCAAGTTTATGAAATGAAGGAAGTGACAAGGCAGATGGGGCTCAGATGGA
The DNA here is from genome assembly GCF_033978785.1 of Entelurus aequoreus. NCBI lineage: Eukaryota > Metazoa > Chordata > Actinopteri > Syngnathiformes > Syngnathidae > Entelurus > Entelurus aequoreus. The sequence goes on along the minus strand of NC_084732.1, from coordinate 74,650,299 downwards.
GGAAACACCCCTTAAAATTCCCACATATCCAGTTACACAAACTGAGCAGATAGCCTCTAGGAGTCAAACTCAATCGGACCTAAAATCTGTTTGAAAGAAACATTGTCCAAGACATAGCAGAACTGCCTCGGGTATGAGTAACCTCCACTGTAAAGAAAGCCATGAAGTCATACTTCAAACAAAGATTTTTTTTTCTGCTTTGAGGCTTTTTAAAGTTAAAGTTAGGTGTTGATGCTATCAGGGGAATGTATCTGTTTTGAGATACGAGGCTTTACAAGCCCCAAGAATCGTAAAGCCCCACACCTAAATATATGAATTCAATAGGGCTTGGTCGAAACATGAAATCGATATAAAAAAAAATGCATTCCATAAAAATTTATTTTTTAGTTGGAAGAAACCGTAAGTTACAAAGCCAGGTTGATTGCATGAACAAAGGCGCTCGCTCTCTGGGAGACACGCAAACAGACAATTATGTGTCAGTATCAAGTTGTGTTGTGCCATTTTGCTTTATTACTGTTGATTCTCTGCATGGAGTGAGAAGAGAGAGTAAAAATTGAGTGCTCCAGAGAGCAAACATATTGTGAATAAAACAGGAAAAGTCACCTCAATGGTATTAAAGTTAAAGTACCACTGATAGTCACACACACTAAGTGTGTTCCACCCCCTGGGAGGTGAGGGGAGCAGTGAGCAGCAGAGGTGGCTGCGCTCAGGAATCATTCTGGGGATTTAACCCCCAATTCCAACCCTTGATGCTGAGTGCCAAGCAGGGAGGTAATGGGTCCCATCTTTATAGTCTTTGGTATGACTCGGCCGGGGTTTGAACTCACAACCTGCCGATCTCAGGGCGGACACTCTAACCACAAGGCCACTTGGCAGTGTGGATGATTTTTGGATTTTTAAAAACGGACCTGGTCTTTAGCCGCGCTCACCTCTTTTCTTTTCAACCCTCGTCCGTTCCCTATTCAGATGTATGGAAACAACAGGTAGGAACTAAAGTGCAGGACTGTATACCTAAAATAAATAAATAAACATAAAAATTGTGCTACTTTAAAATAACAATTTGTAATATTTAAACAATAGCTACCGCATTAACATAAATTCCTTTCATACATAAATAAGAATAACAGACTCAAATAAATGTTACAACCGTAACTTCCTGGCAGTAAACCTGCAAAAAATTGTTCTTCTCAGGTTTCTCTCTGTTTACATGTTCACACTTTACACTATTTTCTTACACTTTAATAAAGTTAAAGTTAAAGTAACACTGATAGTCACACACACACGAGGTGAGGTGAAATTACCCTCTGCATTTGACCCATCCCCTTGTTCCACCCCCTGGGAGATGAGGGGAGCAGTGAGCAGCAGCGGTGGCCGCGCTCGGGAATCACTTTGGTGATTTAATCCCCAATTCCAACCCTTGATGCTGAGTGCCAAGCAGGGAGGTAATGGGTATTGGTATGACTCAACCGAGGTTTGAACTCACGACCTACCAATCTCAGGGCGGACACTAACCACAAAGCCACTGAGCAGGCTAATTGAGCATTTATTACATATTTCTTATATTGTACCTTCATTTAAAGAGGTTATTGTTAAGTGTTCAATGTGATTTCAGAATTTTGTGTTACATTGATTGTTTTCCAAGGTTGTGTTGACGTTTCCTTTCCTTCCTGCCTTGACAGCTGAGGGGATTATAATCAGAGGACGGATGTTAAAATTTTTTTATATTTTTCTTCTGGTCCTTATTTTCAATGTCATTAAAAAAAATCAATAATCGTCGATATCGACCAACATAAAATACTTGAAATCGTGATACATCCATCCATCCATTTTCTATCGCTTATTCCTTTCGGGGTCGCGGGGGGCGCAGGAGCCTACCTCAGCTACAATCGGGCGGAAGGCGGGGTACACCCTGGACAAGTCGCCACCTCATCGCAGGGCCAACACAGATAGACAGACAACATTCACACTCACATTCACACACTAGGGCCAATTTAGTGTTGTCAATCAACCTATCCCCAGGTGCATGTCTTTGGAGGTGGGAGGAAGCCGGAGTACCCGGAGGGAACCCACGCAGTCATGGGGAGAACATGCAAACTCCACACAGAAAGATCCCGAGCCCGGGATTGAACTCAGGACTACTCAGGACCTTCGTATTGTGAGGCAGACGCACTAACCCCTCTCCCACCGTGCTGCCTTGAAATCGTGATAGTTTTCAGCCATATCGCCCAGCCCTAGGAATGGATATGTATTATGGTGTCATATGAAAGGCGTATGACACGATCTCAAACTACATGCGTCGTCTGAATGTGGGTTCTAGCTGAAGAACTGGTCACGCTTCATCCAGCTGTGATTACAGAAATGGAAATCACTAGATCAAAAATAATTTTGGTGGTCCTCACAATTACAGATTTCAATTTGAAGGTTTCCTCCCTACAAGTTAAACATCAATGGCAAAAGCACACCGAAGGATCACGTGTAGGCATTTTCTATAACGTGTTTGCGTGTCAGACTGTGTTGTAATGTAAGGCTGCGGTGGCTCTTGCTTGCCAAACCACAGGGAGCATGCATGTTGCACAACAATGTGGGAGTCTCTAGGCTTTTTCTGCTACTCTCAAATGTTTTTGTACCGTTTGAACACTACACTGTAGTAAAAAACATTTTACAAAAAAAGAACAACTTGCATCTAATGGTAATTATTTTAACATAAACAACAAATATTTATCAAAGAAAATGGAGAATATTTTAGGTAACGTAACTGTTGCTGACATAAACGTGTGTCTTTAGATTTCTTTACGTGCATGTATTACGTAATATTAAAGATTAAAGATTAAAGTACCAATGATTGTCACACACACACTCGATGTGGTGAAATTTGTCCTCTGCATTTGACCCATCCCCTTGGGGAGCAGTGGGCAGCAGCGGCGCCGCGCCCGGGAATCATTTTGGTGATTTAACCCCCAACTCCAACCCTTGATGCTGAGTGCCAAGCAGGGAGGGAAACGGGTCCCATTTTTATAGTCTTTGGTATGACTCGGCTGGGATTTGAACTCCAACCTACCGATATCAGGGCGGACACTCTAACCACTAGGCCACTGAGATGGTGCTAATTATGGCCGTGCATTAATCAGAAGCAGCTAGGGCCAATATAGCCTCAATGATTTGAAGCATACTGTTTACTACATGTAGTGTACACACACTCCCCTCTATTTTAATAGTTCCACTCTCTTAAAACATCATACCTAAGCCCCCCCACTGCTACAAGCAGAGGAAATAGTACTTAGATATGAAACAAGTACAGTTCATAAAGTCACAAAACCAACTGTATATTTAGAGCTGTGACATTGAGAATAGGATTTAGCTACACTAAGATCTAAAAAAAAAAAGGTGCACAAACTACTGTATGTACAGTCGTGGTCAAAAGTTTACATACACTTGTAAAGAACATCATGTCATGGCTGTCTTGAGTTTCCAATAATTTCTACAACTCTTATATTTTGTGATAGAGTGATTGGAGCACATACTTGCTGGTCACAAAAACATTCAAGAAGTTTGGTTCTTTTTTGAATTTATTATGAGTCTACTGAAAATGTGACCAAATCTGCTGGGTCAAAAGTATACATACAGCAATGTTAATATTTGGTTACATGTCCCTTGGCAAGTTTCACTGCAATGAGGCGCTTTTGTTAGCCATCCACAAGCTTCTGGCAAGCTTCTGCTTGAATTTTTGACCACTCCTCTTGACAAAATTGGCGCAGTTCAGCTAAATTTGTTGGTTTTCTGACATGGAATTGTTTCTTCAGCATTGTCCACACATTTAAGTCAGGACTTTGGGAAGGCCATTCTAAAACCTTAATTCTAGCCTGATTTAGCCATTCCTTTACCACTTTTGACATGTGTTTGGGGTCATTGTCCTCTTGGAACACCCAACTGCGCCCAACACCCAACCTCCGGGCTGATGATTTTAGGTTGTCCTGAAGAATTTGGAGGTAATTCTCCTTTTGCATTGTCCCATTTACTCTCTGTAAAGCACCAGTTCCATTGGCAGCAAAACAGGCCCAGAGCATAATACTACCACCACCATGCTTGACGGTAGGCAACGTGTTGCTGGAATTAAAGGCCTCACCTTTTCTCCTCCAAACATATTGCTGGCTATTGTGCCAAACAGCTCAATTTTTGTTTCATCTGACACCACATGGACAAAGATAAGTCCTTCTGGAGGAAAGTTCTATGGTCTGGGGTGGACCGAAGCGCAGACTAAGATGTTAACAGGAAGTATTTCTACAATATAGATTCAAAGGGGTCTGAAGAACATTCAGCTCGTTTCCTGACTAAACTTCAAATGCTTTACATACATTTTTTCAAAAAGAATTGTAAATTAAATATTTGGTTATATTATTGTACTGTGCAAAAGTCTTAAGACACTGTTCCAGGAAGTAACTATCCACGTTTGGACGGCGAAAACTGCGGCCAATGTTAAGTTCTTGGCCATTTTTGGGACGACTTTTGGCCCTTCTTAAAAGGTAGTACCTTTCAAGTTTCTACAACATTACAACAACAACATTAAGGCAAGGTGCTAAACATATCTGATTCGATGACGGTTTTGAGCTTTTAATTTCATTGGCCAAGTTTTAAAAAGTCTACAGCTCAATGCGTACGCAATACTGTTTGTTTATTTAATATATTTACATTGTGCTACAAAATTGAATTTCAGAAAAAAATACATAAGTGGATGGATAGTGAGGTGAAGGCTCTGTAGATGTTGTGCAGAGGAAACTGGAAGCAGCAATCCAAAACTTAAATATATCTCAAATTTGGCAGCAGGTGGACAAATAATTAATTCAAAGAATATTGCCTATTACGAGGGCTGTCTTCCACTAAGTGGGTTCACAGTGATGAAACTTGTAGGAAATTTAGTTTATTTGTTGCCATGGAGGCAATGATTAGTGATTTAGAAGCAGCTTCACACTGTGGTGGAACGTACACTGGGGAAAACACACAATCACACCAAGTATATATCTCAAGTTTCTAGTCGAAATATGTAAATAAACCTAATACAAGTCACAATCCCCTGAAGAGTATTTTTTCAATGAGACAACTTGTTTTCAGGCAATATATCTTGTGAAGAAAAAAATACTAAGTTTGAGCATTACAAGTTTGTTATAACACACAAAACTTCCCAATACTAGTAAGTATAGCTAATGATAAGTTTGAATCGCTAATTTCAAGATCATTTTAAGTTTTTAAAGCTTAACTATAATGTCTTATGTCAATAAATGTTACCAAGATAATTTTTGACTGATGGCAAAATGGCGGCGCCCTAAAGGCAGCGGCTTGCAAACGCTCTTGGGAGTGTAGAGCGATTTGGCAAAAAACACCCATCATTTCTGTCAATTTCATGGCTAGCTCAAAGCGTGAACACTCTGTGATCACATACGACCGACAGACAATTCTGGATGTGGATGGATCGGGTCGTTATAGACTGAAAGATGCATGTACGGTGGACCTCCTCGCTAGCATGGGAATACTTCGCGGGCTACATCGAGCGGCCTTTGTAGCAGCGGAGTCAAGTACTAGCGGGGACCGCCAATGGAGGCGACGTAAGCGGTGTGAGCGGAAGCAGAAGCGGGGATGCCGAGCGGGGCTAACAACAAAGGGAAAAGCTAACCAAAGAAGCGTGGAGTGTCCGGGTAAGAAGTCAGAACTAGAACAAGCCGGCGCCAGGCTGGATAATCCCTGCACACATAGCAATTCTCTTAGAATAAAACACAACTCACATAATGTTTTTTCTTTTGTGACATACATTGTACTGAGGTGGCTAACTATGATGCGTTCAGTTTATCGCAGCATCAAGCAAACAATCGGAAAATTCCCGTCGTATCAATTCCTAGATATGGTCGAAACTATTTAAAGTGCACTACGCATAATAAACGCAACATTATTAATATTGCTACTTCGGATAATTTCAACAAACAATCCTCAAAACAGCCCACTACCTATAATATGGGCTTTTTAAACATAAGATCATTATCCTCCAAAACGTTATTAGTTAATGAGGTCATTAGAGACAACAAACTTGACGTTGTTGGTCTCGCCGAGACCTGGCTCAAACCAGACGATTTTTTTGCGCTAAATGAGGCCTCTCCTCCTAACTATACCAATGCACATGTTGCCCGTCCTCTTAAAAGGGGAGGGGGTGTCGCACTAATATACAATGAAAACTATAATTTTACACCTAACCTAAATATTAAATATAACTCGTTTGAGGTGCTCACTATGAGGTTTGTCACACCGCTGCCTCTCCACCTGGCTGTTATCTACCGCCCCCCTGGGCCCTATTCGGACTTCATCAGTGAATTCTCAGAGTTTGTTGCTGATCTAGTGACGCACGCCGACAATATAATCATAATGGGGGACTTTAATATCCATATGAATACCCCATCGGACCCTCCATGCGTGGCGCTCCAGACTATAATTGATAGCTGTGGTCTTACACAAATAATAAATGAACCCACGCATCGCAACGGTAATACGATAGATCTAGTGCTTGTCTGGGGTGTCACCACCTCTAAAGTTACGATACTCCCGTGCACTAAAGTAATGTCCGATCATTACCTTATAAAATTCGAAGTTCTGACTCATTGTCAACAAACTAATAATAATAATAATAACTACTATAGCAGCCGCAACATTAATGCTGCCACAACAACGACTCTTACTGACCTACTGCCTTCGGTAATGGCACCATTCCCAAATTATGTGGGCTCTATTGATAACCTCACTAACAACCTTAACGACGCCCTGCGCGACACCATTGATAGTGTAGCACCGCTAAAGCTAAAAAGGGCCCCTAAAAGGCGTACCCCATGGTTTACAGAAGAAACTAAAGCCCAGAAATTATCATGTAGAAAGCTGGAACGCAAATGGCGTGCGACTAAACTTGAGGTTTTCCATCAAGCATGGAGTGATAGTTTAATAACTTATAAACGCATGCTTACCTCACCTAAAGCTAAATATTACTCAAATCTCATCCAACTCAACAAAAATGATCCTAAATTTTTGTTTAGTACAGTAGCATTGCTAATCCAACAAGGGACTCCTCCCAGTAGCTCCACCCACTCAGCAGATGACTTTATGAATTTCTTTAATAAGGAAATTGAAGTCATTAGAAAAGAGATTAAAGACAATGCATCTCAGCTACAACTGGGTTCTATTAACACAGATACGACTGTATATACGACAGACACTGCCCTCCAAAATAGTTTCTCTCTCTTTGATTAAATAACATTGGAGGAATTGTTAAAATGTGTAAATGGGACAAACCAAACAACATGTTTACTTGACCCAATTCCTGGGAAACTTATCAAGGAGCTTTTTGTATTATTAGGTCCATCAGTGTTAAATATTATAAACTTATCACTTTCCTCTGGCACTGTTCCCCTAGCATTCAAAAAAGCGGTTATTCATCCTCTACTCAAAAGACCTAACCTCGATCCTGACCTCATGGTAAACTACCGGCCGGTGTCCCACCTTCCGTTTATCTCGAAAATCCTCGAAAAAATTGTCGCACAGCAGCTAAATGAACACCTAGCGTCTAACAATCTCTGTGAACCTTTTCAATCCGGTTTCAGGGCAAATCACTCTACGGAGACAGCCCTCGCAAAAATGACTAATGATCTATTGCTAACGATGGATTCTGATGCGTCATCTATGTTGCTGCTTCTTGATCTTAGCGCCGCTTTCGATACTGTTGATCATAATATTTTATTAGAGCGTATCAAAACGCGTATTGGGATGTCAGACTTAGCCTTGTCTTGGTTTAACGCTTATCTTACTGACAGGATGCAGTGTGTCTCCCATAACAATGTGACCTCGGACTATGTTAAGGTAACGTGCGGAGTTCCCCAGGGTTCGGTTCTTGGCCCTGCACTCTTTAGTATTTACATGCTGCCGCTAGGTGACATCATACGCAAATACGGTGTTAGCTTTCACTGTTATGCTGATGACACTCAACTCTACATGCCCCTAAAGCTGACCAACACGCCGGATTGTAGTCAGCTGGAGGCGTGTCTTAATGAAATTAAACAATGGATGTCCGCTAACTTTTTGCAACTCAACGCTAAGAAAACGGAAATGCTGATTATCGGTCCTGCTCAACACCGACATCTATTTAATAATACCACCTTAACATTTGACAACCAAACAATTAAACAAGGTGACTCTGTAAATAATCTAGGTATTATCTTCGACCCAACTTTCTCGTTTGAGTCACACATTAAGAGTGTTACTAAAACGGCCTTCTTTCATCTCCGTAATATCGCTAAAATTCGTTCCATTTTGTCGACAAGCGATGCTGAGATCATTATCCATGCGTTCGTTACATCTCGTCTCGATTACTGTAACGTTTTATTTTCGGGCCTCCCTATGTCTAGCATTAAAAGATTACAGATGGTACAAAATGCGGCTGCTAGACTTTTGACAAAAACAAGAAAGTTTGATCATATTACGCCTATACTGGCTCATTTGCACTGGCTTCCTGTGCACTTAAGATGCGACTTTAAGGTTTTACTACTTACGTATAAAATACTACACGGTCAAGCTCCTGCCTATCTTGCCGATTGTATTGTACCATATGTCCCGGCAAGAAATCTGCGTTCAAAGAACTCCGGCTTATTAGTGATTCCCAGAGCCCAAAAAAAGTCTGCGGGCTATAGAGCGTTTTCTTTTCGAGCTCCAATACTATGGAATGCCATAGTTAGAGATGCTACCTCAGTAGAAGCATTTAAGTCTCATCTTAAAACTCATTTGTATACTCTAGCCTTTAAATAGACTACCTTTTTAGACCAGTTGATCTGCCGTTTCTTTTCTTTTCTTTTCTACTCTGCTCCCAACCCGGGGTGGACCGCTAGCCTGTCCATCGGATGGGGACATCTCTACGCTGCTGACCCGTCTCCGCTCGGGATGTGTTGGACTTTCACAATATTATGTCAGACCCACTCGACATCCATTGCTTTCGGTCTCCCCTAGAGGGGGGGGGGGGTTACCCACATATGCGGTCCTCTCCAAGGTTTCTCATAGTCATTCACATTGACGTCCCACTGGGGTGAGTTTTCCTTGCCCGTATGTGGGCTCTGTACCGAGGATGTCGTTGTGGCTTGTACAGCCCTTTGAGACACTTGTGATTTAGGGCTATATAAATAAACATTGATTGATTGATTGATTGATAATTTTGACTTGTTCTATTGGCAGATGTTTTTGTTCATTATAAGCAAAAATAACTTGTATTAATTTTGTTCTACTCTTTTTAAGAGTGGCATTTTTTTTCAATGTGTTCTCAACAAAAGAGGAAAAAAAGAGAACAATCTAAACTTGAAAAAAAACTGAAAAAATCTTAAAAAAGCATATCAGTATGTGGAGTTAAATTATGGAATGGATTGCAAATAAGTCAAACAATGCACTAATATGATCTAATTTAAGAGGCTGTTCAAACTTAAAGTGATTGCAAAGTACAAGGAAGAATAATATTGATGACCATCTTAAACTATATTGAAAATTAGATATCATTCACCTCATATGTGAATTGTTGTATTGAGAGTTAATTGATGTAAACTGTTACAAATTGAGGGATGAATACAGTACATGTATTACAAGTTGTTATGAAGTGGAAATGGGTAGGATTAAATAAGCTTTGCTTCTTCCTACTCCTTCTTGGGCATGTTGTAATGAGAAATGAAAATATGTGAAATATGTGATGTATCATGTTGAATTTGTACGATGGAAATAAACCTCAACCAAACCAAGGTACTCGTTACTTCGCTGCTGTGTAAACACACAACACAATACAAGTTCCAAGAACTAAAGGTTCCTGACCATTTGGTAGAACAAATTGGCTTTTGGCAACCATTAAATATGTTTTGTAGAAATACAGAAATTTAATGAAAACATCTAAAAAGAATGGCGTATAGTAGTGTGCAGACCCCCACCAATGCTTTGTTAGCGAGCAGGCTACTGGTTTCTTAGAAAATGATTAAACATATACACATTTTCACAGAACTAAAAAGATTGTATCGGCCAACTGCTTATCTTAGCTCTAAAGTCAATTAAATCTCATAACTTTAAGAGCGGTACACTTCAGAAAAGGTATTCTGTCACACTGGCAAAAGCCCAGCTGGACCACTAACAGTTCACAAGGTCAGCTGATTGATGAGGCAGCAACAATGCATTCAACTAACACACACACACACACACACACACACACACACACACACACACACACACACACACACACACACACACACACACACACACACACACACACACACACACACACACACACACACACACACACACACACACACACACACGTCCTTACACTTTTGTCTGCACCCAAATGTATCGCTGTGTAACATAACCCCACAGTCTCACAGGAACAGCTCACCTTCAGCCGGGAGGCAACACTGCTGTTTACAGACAGAAACCTTGACCTTGTCACGCAAAGAACTACAACTCTAACTTGCACCTTAATATTTAGAGAAAATATTAGGGTACCATTAGAGCTGCAAGAATGGAAGCTGCTAAATCAACTCCCCGACAAATCGTTGAATGGAAACATTAGAAACATTACGATTCATCAGGTTTCCCCTAGATTGCCAAGATACACTATATTGCCAAAAGTATTTGGCCACTTGCCTAAACTCACATATGAACTTGAAGTGCCATCCCATTCCTAAACCATAGGGTTCAATATGATGTAGGTCCACCTTTTGCAGTTATTACAGCTTCAACTCTTCTGGGAAGGCTGTCCACAAGGTTGCAGAGTGTGTTTATAGGAATTTTCTACTATTCTTCCAAAAGCGCATTGGTGAGGTCACACAGTGATGTTAGTGGAGAAGGCCTGGCTCTCAGTCTCCGTTCTAATTCATCCCAAAGGTGTTCTATTGGGTTCAAGTCAGGACTCTGTGCAGGCCAGTCAAGTTCATCCACACCAGACTCTGTCATCCACGTCTTTATGGACCTTGCTTTGTGCACTGGTGCACAGTCACGTTGGAAGAGGAAGGGGCCCGCCCCAAACGGTTCCCACAAGGTTGGGAGCATGGAATTGTCCAAAATGTTTTGGTATCCTGGAGCATTCAAAGTTCCTTTCACTTGAACTAAGGGGCCAAGCCCAACTCCTGGAGCGGGCCCCTTCCTCTTCCAACATGACTGTGCACCAGTGCACAAAGCAAGGTCCATAAAGACATGGATGACAGAGTCTGGTGAGGGTGAACTTGACTGGCCTGCACAGAGTCCTGACCTGAACCCGATAGAACACCTTTGGGATGAATTAGAACGGAGACTGAGAGCCAGGCCTTCTCCACTAACATCACTGTGTGACCTCACCAATGCGCTTTTGGAAGAATGGTCAAAAATTCCTATTAACCCACTCCGCAACCTTGTGGACAGCCTTCCCAGATGAGTTGAAGCTGTAATAGCTGCAAAAGTTGGACCGACATCATATTGAATCCTATGGGTTAGGAATGGGATGGCACTTCAAGTTCATATATGAGTCCAGGCAGGTGGCCAAATACTTTTGGCAATATAGTGTACCTATGGCGGTGGGTGTGTGGGTAGAGACGTGGCTCTGGGCGTGGTCAAATGACATCACATTATTTGCTATGATGCATATATTTTCTTAAAAAGGCTAAAAAAAATTATACAGTATATACAATTAAAACAAATCTGTTGTTATTAATTATAGTATTGACATATATTTTTCTTACAAAATAATGTTTTGCTCTATATTTCAATTGTTGCTGTTTATTGTACAATCTCATTTGAAAAAAAAATAAAAAATTCTACACATTTGTCAAATCCTTTTAGTATAGGAGTGAAACACGGAGACAGACAGACATGTGTGCACAGAGGAAATACATGTTGGAAATGGGCACGCTGTTAGCACAAGATTGGCAATAAAAGTTAAAAAAGAGCGATGTATTGTAAAATACAATACATTATATTACTTTATTTTATTTTCACTTCAGTTCAGTTTTTTTTAATTATATAACGTTTAAAAACAATCCCAGCTGGCCAAAGTGTTGTACAGACATAAGAAAAGGGGAACATAGTGTCACATTTACATGGTAACACGGAAGGATGAATAAAATACAGTAGTAAAATATACCTTAAAAGAAGTGCAGAATATATCACCTAAAATACTCAAATGTAATAAATAAATAAAAAATGTTTTTATTTCCCCAAAAAAACATAATTTTTAAGATGTGCCGGCTAATATGCTGCCACGGCGCACCGCCACAATCAAATACGTTAAGGAGAAACAACCACAAAATGGGGAGGAAACAAGTTAATCATCACTGATTATTGTTTGAAATTTTAATTGCTTCCATTTAGTTAAATTTGCACCAGTAGAGAGAAAAGTCCAAGTTGCCATTACGATTACAAATTGATCTGTCAAAAGTATGTGGTTGAAAGGGTTAGTTCCTTCTCAGACTACATGTTCAATTGAATGTAACATGAGGATATGGCGGAGAAGCCTGCTGTAACTTTTCCCTGTATTTAACCTCATAGGATTGGCCCGGTTTGGCACTAATTCTTGAAAATCAAAAACAGTGAGTGCAAAAAGTAAATGCTTTAGTCAGATTCTTCAATATTTTGCTTTTCGGATGTTTAGGTAAAAATGCACTTGATACACTGTCTTGCCAAAAAAAAAAAAGGTCACACATGCCGATATTTTGTTGGACTGCATATATCTTTGATTACACCAGGCATTAACTGTAGCATCTTTCCACAAGCCTCTGCAAGGAGAGTTTATATTATGCCCTGAAATTGTACACAAGGCAATTTAAAGTGCTTTACAGAAAATTACAAAAATAAAAATAATCATAAAAGTAAGCATTATTCAAATTACAAACATAAATTAAAATGTAAATTATTGTAGATAAAATACATTCAGTTGTCATATAAAGTCCTTTCAGTCTGGATTTGAACAATGCCAACGTTGAAGCCTGTCTCACATCTATAAGGAGACTATTACAGAGATGTACTTTACTGAAAAAACTTTTATTTTAAAGTCTATTCTCTGAGCAACAGGAAGCCAGTGCGGTGTGTCAATGTGTCTGGTCATATTTCCAGGTTCTAGTCAGGATTCGAGCAGCAGCATTTTGGATGTACTGCAGCAGCTTTACAGCTGGTTTAGAGAGCCCAGTGAGCAGGCCATTGCAGTAGTCTAACCTGTTGAAGACAACCTGCAATGTCACAATGTTGATTTATGTCCAATCGTATAACATTTTCGCCAAGCTCTTATGATGACGACGGGAGAGACAAAACACTGTGCAAAGTTTTCCCACTGCCCACTTGATTTATTACAATGACTTGACCCTTATAAAATAGATGAAAGTAATTTCCATTAACACCAGATGTGTCTTCTGACATGGTTGTTTCACAAACGAGAAGCAATATGTTAGTTTGGCTTGAATAACTTTTTTTGCCATCTGAAACTTGATGCTCCAGATCAGGGGTGCCCAAAGTGGGGACCCCGGGTGGCACAATTTAATACTTATTCATACTGGCCTCTTTCAGGCTTACACAGTCATTGATGGCATGTCAGAAAGGTTAACGAGTTGCAATCTATCGAACGTCACGGTTTCCACAACCTCCTATGGGGCTAAACTCTTCATTCATGGTGCTGCTGTATGCCTACAATCACCGTTTGGCACGCGGCCCGTTGGCCCATTTTCACTTTGGCCCTTGGAGGCAAACATTTTGGGAACCCCTGTTCTAGATTAAACTGCATTTTAGCTCAGAGGATCATGTTGGTGCTTGTTAGATAACACAAGAATAACATTTAGTGGTAACCTGCAAAAACAAACCGTACTGCGTATGAGGTAATAGAATATGACATTCATATCGATTGTGATAATTACAGTATTTGTCAATTATGACTAAGAGCATCTGGAGAAAAATAGAACAGCATTGCAACTCCCGCTACGCTACTGCTGTTAAATCAAGTTCAACTAGATTTTCCACTTTGATGAAGCATAACAGAAGAATGAGTGTGGATGAACTAGAGGGAGTGGAGGTCAGGCTTTTTCTTGCTATTGCAGCACAGTAACTTAGTGCTAACTGGGGATAGGAATTGATTATATTTTTACAATTCTGATTCTATTTTAGATTCTGATTAACGATTCAGTTCTTTATTGATTTGGAAAAAAGGATAACAAACAGGTTGATTGGCCTTAATTTGGTTTAGTTTAGAAAAAACATGACTGTACAAACTAGTGAGTTGCTATCGGGGAACTGCACTTTTTTGGAAAAAGAACACACATGTTTTTATTTTTATTTTCAAGTATTAGCTATATCAGACCTGGGCAAATTAAGGCCCCGGGGCCGCATGCAGGCCGTTAAGCTTTTCAATCTGGCCCGCCGGACATTCCCAAATAATTGTTTTTGATTTTTAAGATGGAAACTGTAGCTGCCATTATGATGTGCAGTGATGTTTTCAAATGACTGTAACTCTTGAACTAGGGTTGGAATCTGCGCTTTTGCATGATATACTAGTTACTATGGTAATCTAATTAGTTACTATGGTAATGTACATCACAGCAGCTCAGACGAGGCACCAAGCAGTGTGGGTGGGGAGCGTTTCCACTGTAAGTGTTTTTTTTTTTACCCTTCATGTTAGTATTTCGCTGTGTTTGTTGCATTTTTGTTGCGTTTCGCTTGATTGTAAAATATGTCGATCGAGAAGGGGTGTGACGTTCATATGTTGTCAATATTCAGTGTTTTATCGTTCATAGTTAATATTGTAAACCCCACATTCTTTATTTTCATGTACATTCTGGGTGTCTCATTCAGTAAAAAAAGTTTTTTAATTCCATTCCGTTTTTTAAGGCGGTCTGTCGTAACGTTTTTAGCATTCAATTAGACATTATGTGGTTTCGTATTAGTGTTCCTAAAAACAGATATAGCGGCCCCCAGACACATTTTTTTCTTTAAATTTGGATCCCCGAGGCAAAATAATTGCCCAGGCCTGAACTATATTGTTCAGGTTTTCCCCTTAATGTAATTGAATGTGTCTCGTTGACACAGCATTTTTATCACCGCCACACCTTGAAAATAAATAAATGATAAATAAATAAATGGGTTATACTTGTATAGCGCTTTTCTACCTTCAAGGTACTCAAACCGCTTTGACAGTATTTCCACATTCACCCATTCACACACACATTCACACACTGATGGCGGGAGCTGCCATGCAAGGCGCTAACCAGCACCCATCAGGAGCAAGGGTGAAGTGTCTTGCCCAAGGACACAACGGACGTGACTGGGATGGTAGAAGGTGGGGATTGAACCCCAGTAACCAGCAACCCTCCGATTGCTGGCACGGCCACTCTACCAACTTCGTTGTTTTTTTACTTGAAAACAAATTAAAGTAATATAATATATTGTAGCCTCCAGAAGAAATCACTTAAAGTCTGACGCTATTTTTAACTTTTATTATCAATCTTATGATAACAAACGGCACAATTCCGACCGGTTTTACCTCCCGTGCAAACAATTGTCTCGTGAGTCCGCGCTTTCCCAAACACACTTCCTCATTCTCGGCCAATCACCTTTCAGGCACAGACTATGTGTTTGCAAACATGGGAAAAACTGACATCAAATCCAAACCACACGAACATAAAACATTAACATTAGCTGGTCGTTAAAGTATGAATTGATATGTGTAGCCTAATATTTGCACACTATTGACAAGTGATGTACCGAAAACTTGACCACTGAAAAAAAGACTTTGGTCACCAAAAACCACACAACCGAAACCGGATGTGCGGGAGCGTTGTCAGCCTGTCTGCGATGTGGGCGTGATTTTTATATATAGTGCAAATATACCCGCGGACAGCCATTTACAAAATGTGCACATATTAAGAGGACAGTGGCGACTTTTAAGAAAAGAAAGTCCAACTAGAACAACAGCGCGAAGCAAGTGTGACGTCATGCTGCAGCTATCTTCTTTCATCAGGGACATCGAGGGACAGAAGTAGAGTCTCAAAACACGAGTACATTCTATAATAACACTCGTTAAACCTGTCTATGGTGGACACATGACAATAGCGGCAACAACAACAAAAAAGCCAGAGCTGTCAACTCTGTGTCCAGCACATGCTCTTAAGGTGTTAGGAAGTGAGGTTTACCAGCGTACACATGGCACAGCCGCACTGGCTGGCCTCGGTTACACCCACAATACAGTCAACCATAACGATGTTACACAAGGTTTTTACAAGCCCTACACTTCACTACTTTGAAATGTATGAAAAAATCAAGTAATTTTTCTGAAATCTGAGAAAAAGAAAGTGATTATTGGACTTCCAATCTTCTTCTTCTCATTCCTCCTGCGGCTTTACCACATCATCCGATTATTCTTTAAAATGTTTTATGCGAGTTAGACGTGTTCTTCATTTAATACTATTTTTACCAGCTGTGTCCTCAGAGCCATGCATCTATAAAAAGAAACACTCGAAACATACAGCAAACCTGTTTTGAACGCTAACCCAGATTTTCATTAACCTTGTTGTAAAGCAACAATAATGACTTTTACTACTGATTGCCATTAAAAACACTGAAAGCTGGAGTAGTGATTGCTACGTCATAGGGTCTCAGAACATCATAACGTTTAATTTTTCAAGCAAATATGTAATTTCGCAGTCACAGCCGGTATGTTTTATTTGCCTCAAGTAGGCAAGCCTATGCTGGAAGAAACATTCACAATGCCATAAGGCACATATGTCAGAGTCAAGGCCCGCGGGCCATATCCGGCCCGCGAGAAGGTTTTTTACGGCCCTTGGGATGATCTTGATTTATTATTAGAACCGGCCCGCAGACCGCAGATCTTTTTTTTTTTTTTTTTTTTTTTTTTTTTTTTTTTGTAGACCGCAGATCTTTTACACGCACCAAGCGGATGCCGGTCCAAGGTTCCGAAAGGGGGCGAGCGGCCCGCCGGGACGCGCCTGCCGGCCGAAGGGCTGCAGCCCGGCCGTCAGTCGCGGAGCCCGCCGTGCCACGCGCGCCAAGGGGGCGGGCCGAAACCCGGCCCCGAGGCCCTGAGACTTCTGCTTTGTTTCCCCAAACCGCGCGTCACCGCCGGGCCCGCACCACCGTCGGGCTGCAGCCCGAGCGTCGGTGGCGGAACCTGTCATGTGCCGCGCGCGCCAAGCGGAGCGGGGGGGTCAAGCGGGCCGAAACCCGCAGGCCACCCCCTCACCACGAGGCCCTGAGACTTCTGCGTTTGACCCCTACGCGCGGCCCGTCGGGACGCGCCCGCCGTCAAGCCACGAGGGCCAGCCGTCGGGTCGCGGAGCCCGCCGTGCCACGCGCGCCAAGTGGCGGGCCGAAACCAGCGGGGGGTTTCGGGCACCCAACTCGCCTCCCTCCCACGGAGGGAGGAGGGGGGTTTAATGTGAACATTACTGTGCAATCACATATTTAGAGTTTTTACTCAATTCAAGTTTAAAAGTTAAAGTTTAATATTTGTTTTCACTGCATGTTACTTCTCCTTAAACAAAGTGTTGTTTTTGATTTATAGATTTTTGCACTTTATTTTATTGTATTTCAATTTAATTATATTTTAAAAATATTTCAGTTGAGTGGATGATAGAAAATTGCTATTATTGTTTTTTTCTTTGAAGTAAATTTAGCCCACTTTTGCTAAAATAGAAAATATAGGCTACTGATGGTGCCTTGAATACCGGTTTCTTTCATTTAATGTTCATGTTATGGGGATTTTTATATAAAGGAAATTTGTCTTTTGTGTCTGTTGAAAATTAAAGATTACTGACAGAGCCATAAGAAAATATTGCTTTATTTATCTGATCATATTGGAATATATTTGTTAGGTTTTCAGTAGGTTCAATTAGGTTCACTAGACTATATGCGTCATTTAAAAATTTTTCAATGAACATTCGAACAGTCCGGCCCTCGGCTTGTAGCTAAATTTTTTATTTGGCCCTCCGTCCATTTGACTTTGACACCCCTGCCATAAGGCCTCTCAAAGGAGAACTGCACTATTTTGGAATGTTGTCTGCGGCGGTATAGCTCGGTTGGTAGAGTGGCCGTGCCAGCAACTTGAGGGTTCCAGGTTCGATCCTAGCTTCTGCCATCCTAGTCACTGCCGTTGTGTCCTTGGGCAAGACACTTTACCCACCTGCTCCCAGTACCACCCACACTGGTTTAAATGTAACTTAGATATTGTGTTTCACTATGTAAAGCGCTTTGAATCACTAGAGAAAAGCGCTATATAAATATAATTCACTTCACTTCACTTGTCTATTATTCACAATCCCTATTCAAGACAAGACCACGTTTTTTTTTTAATGCATTCTAAGTGGCTAACATTGCAGCTAATGGGAGTACTCTATTCCGCCAATACAGTAATAAGACTGTATTTTTGCCTCATTCCTGTGACAACCCTGCGTGTGACTTAAAGTTGGAAATAGGGCTGGGCGATATATCGAATATACTCGATATATCGCGGGTTTGTCTCTGTGCGATATAGAAAATGACTATATCGTGAGTATTCGAGTATACGTTCTCACGCAGTTGCTTTTAGCTGCGGGCATTACACTGCATGCTTTTCTCACTCTTTCTAGGCTCTCCTTCTCACAGAGAGATAAAACAAGCGCACCTTCTTACATACGTCACATACTGTCGCACGTGCATTGTCATACGCCCTCGCCGAGCAGAGAGGTAGCGGCATGGGTAAAGTTAGCTGTGGCAGGTGGTGCAAGCGGAGCGGTGCGAGTGGTAATACAAGAGAGAGAAGGTGCAAATCTGCTATCAAATGGAGGAAGAATAATTAATTTTCAAACAAAAACAGCGCAGGGTCTATCGTCTGGCGGTGGTTTCGCTTCAATCGGGAAGATGTTGAACAGACAACCGTAATATGTAAAGTATGCGGTAAAAGCATTGCTACAAAAAGTAGCGGTACTACTAATTTGTACCATCATTTCAAAAGTCACCCGCTAGAGCAGGGGTGTCAAACTCAAATACAGAGTGGGCCAAAATTTTAAACTGAACAAAGCCGCGGGCCAAGGTTGAACAAATTAACCTTTTAATAGGGACCCAAACAAGTTTTGCATTGAATATTGAACAAGCAAGGCTTATATAACTTTATAGTGACATGCAAAATCGAGTTTCAAATAATTATAATAATAATTAAAAAATATCAATGGCATATCAAATACAATTTAAATACAAATTGAATGCCTCTTTTCTATTTGCAGTCTTCTGAGGTAAATATCAACATTATCTTTTTCCACAGGCTAATAAATTAGAAAATAAAATAATGAATCAACAAACCAACCATTCAGGACTTTAAACTGCTCAGTTTGCAACACACTGATCTAATCTGATGTGCGCAAGCCAGATACCTGCCATCTTTTCTTGGATGCTAGTTCATTAATGTCGGGGCTCAGGCTTTGAGCTGAGGCAACCTTCATTATCGAACGAAGGTGTTCATCAGTCATTATATCTCGTAGTCCACCCGGACCACAGTCTTGGGGGCGTGCCTTAAAGGCACTGCCTTTAACGTCCTCTACGAGCTGTCGTCATGTCCGCTTTTCATCCATTCTAACAACGTGCCGGCCCAGTCACAAGATATGTGCGGCTTCTGTACGCACACACGTGAATGCAATGCACACTTGATCAACAGCGATACAGGTTACACTGAGGGTGGACGTATAAACAACTTTAACACTGTTAGAAATATACGCCACACTGTGAATCTACACCAAACAACAACGACAAACACATTTTGGGAGAACATCCGCACCGTAACACAACATAAACACAACAGAACAAATACCCAGAACCCTTTGCAGTACTAACTCTTCCGGGACGCTACAAAATACACCCCTGCTACCACCAAACCCCTCCCACACACCTTGTAGCGTCCCGGAAGAGTTAGTGCCGCAAAAGGTTCTAGGTATTTGTTCTGTTGTGTTTATGTTGTGTTACTGTGCGGATGTTCTCCCGAAATGTGTTTGTCATTCTTTGTTGGTGTGGGTTCACAGTGTGGCGTATATTTCTAACAGTGTTAAAGTTGTTTATATGGCTACCCTCAGTGTAACCTGTATCGCTGTTGATCAAGTATGCGTTGCATTCACTTGTGTGTGCGTGCAGAAGCCGCACATATTATGTGACTCGGCCAGCACTCGTTGGACTGGATTAAAAGCGGACGTGACGATTTCCGGGAGGGGCACTGAAATTTGGGAGTCTCACGGGAGGGCAAGTATGAGAATTAGCGGTGAATGAGAATTAGCGGTGAATGCGGTGTTACTGCGGCACCGCCGCTGTATATAATCGGCGGGCCAGCTTTAGTGTTAATTTAATATCGCCTCAAGGGCCAAGTGAAATTACACGGCGGGCCAAATTTGGCCCGCGGGCCAGAGTTTGACACCGATGCGCTAGAGAATGAAGAGTGCTTGATACTCCGCATGTCAACATCTCCGGCCGGTGCCACACCCAAAAAATGCCGAAGCAACCAGCACTGACCCAATTGAGCCTGACGTCTTCCATTTCCACATCAACACCTTATGAAAAAAATAAGTCAAAAACAGAAGGAGATAACGTCCGCAGTAACCTACCACATAGCGAAGGACATACACTATTTGATTTCCTATTATGCAGCTCATTTTTATTTTACAGCTTTTGAAATATCTTTTGTGACATCATGCACAAAAGTGCACTTTATTTGTTTTAAAGTATTGTAGTGGCATTCTGTACAAAAAGTGCACTTTAATTTAGTTTTGTTTTGATATGTCATCTTAGGGACATTATGCACAAAAGTGCACTAATAGCTTGTTTTAAAATGTCTCTGACAATTTTGCACTTTCTGTTTTGAAATTACATGAAGGTTTGTGCCACTGCTTAATAACTGTTTAATAAATACAATTTTGGTAAATTGACTTAGTTGTGGTTTCCCTCTCTGCATGAAAGTTTAAAATTAGCATATATTAATGCAGTATGAACAAGAATGTTTTAATGTAGACACATAGAATCATCATACTGGTGTTATTATAAGTGTTAATTCAAGGCTAAGGCAAAATATCGAGATATATATCGTGTATCGTGTCATGGCCTAAAAATATTGAGATATTAACAAAAGGTCATATCGTCCAGCCCTAGTTGGAATGAACTTTCTTTGGAATTTTGCCGATCATACATAAAAAAAATGTCTTTCACCTTGTAAGTATAACAATGAGGACATAAACTGAGAAGTTGGTCAACTTTGACAGCCAATTTAGACACACGAAAGACAATGGTTTGCACCCCATGTTTTTGACTAAGAGTCATTCTTCGTCTAAAGAGGAATATACCAACTTCTAACAGTCGGCATCCCAGTGAGAGCAGACGTTGTACAGTAAGTGATGTTTATTATGGTTGTTGGCTCTCATGTCTGCAGTTAGTAGTAATCAGTGATGTAGTAAAAAGTGAACGTAAATTTAAAAAATGCGCAGCTGTACGCGTAAAATGAGCAAAGTACGTAAACATTACATTATTATAAATGTGCCTGTTACTATATTACATATATACTAACACAGGGGTCACCAACGCGGTGCCCGCGGGCACCAGGTCGCCCGTAAGGACCAGATGAGTCGCCCGCGGGCCTGTTCTAAAAAAAAAATAAAATAAAATAAAATAAAAAAAATATATATATATTTTTTTTTAAAATTAAATCTACATAGAAAAAACACAAGATACACTTTCAATCAGTGCATCAACCCAAACAACCTCCCCCATGCACACTCATCCACACCCACTCACACAAAAGGGGTTATTTCTTTCTGCTACCAATATTCTGGTTCCCACAACATAGACAACACATCTGCAAGGGACACAGTCCCTGAAGCACACATGATTGTATAGGCTGCTGGTCCACTAACATTTTCATTAATTACTATTTTTTATGTAATTATTTTTATATTGTTTTACTTTCTTTTTTATCCAAGAAAATGTTTTTTATTTATTTATCTTATTTTATTTTATTTTTTAAAAAAGGGCCTTATCTTCAACAGACCAGGTTGTCAATGAAATTAGATTTGTTTAAAGGGTTTTTTAAACCAGGCCCAGTCCAGATAATGTCCAAGTCGGACTCAGCAACACACACCTTCATTCATGTACACAGAAAAAAATTAGGGAACACAACAGATTGCATATAATTTATAAACAAAATTACATTTTCAAAATAAGCATTTATGTACAGTCCAGATTATGTCCAGGTCACTCAAATTAGGGAACACAACAACAGATATCATATAATCTATAAACATAATTATACTTTCAAAATAAGCCTTTGAAGACTTCTCATCTTTTTTTAAATGTTTTTTGGCATCATTATCGTTTTCAACCATGTAACTTTCTAAAGTTAGAAAATACTGAATAAATGTTTTAAAGAAAGTAATACTAAGTGAATATCTGTTTTTGGCCTTAAAAATAAACATTTTACCGAGTACTATAATTAAATTGACTAAATCATGATTGTCAATGAACTCTCCTAAAATAACAGAAACCACATTAAGCTTCATAAACAAACCAATCCTTAAACACATTTTTTCAACTTCCACCCAAAACAAAGACACAATATGACAATACCAAAACAAATGCAGGGTGGATTCAGGCTCCTGACAACAAAATTGGCAATCATCTGACTCTGTCATATTCCATAATTTTAACATTTTCCCTGTGGGTAAGAAGTTATAAATAATTTTAATTTGAAAATAACGATTTTGCACATCGATAGTGGTTTTATAGATTAGTTTGAAAATGGCTTCCCATGGCAACGGGCAGTCAAAAAAGTCCTCCCATTTTCCATTTGTGTTGTATGAGGCAGCCTTCAAAGATTTCTTTATTAAATACAAATTATATATTTTTCTATTTATTTTAGTTCCTTTTTGCCAACTAGAATTTCTTATTAGAGGTTTACAAACTAATAATTTAGTAGTTCCATAATTAATTATTTGTTTCCATCTTTTCCCAATTACTCCAGTTAGTTGATAAAATGAAAAGCTTGAGCAAGCATCACCATACATAGCTCTAAATTCATCATACTTCATAATTTTACCATTCTCATTGATAATATCATTGACAAAAATGATTCGTCTTTCAAACATATTTTTCCAAAAGAAAGGATTTCCATCTATTACAATATTAGAGTTCATCCATATTAACTGCTGCAAAATATCGTCTCTTTTTTCTGGCACATAAAATTGAAAACACCACTATGAGTGGATTGTTTCCTTTATGAACCCCGCCATGTTTCCCAGCAGACTCTCTGGTAGGGGATCACTTGTAAAAAAGGATACAATTTCTTTTGATACAGTACATGTTTTTTGTCCAACAGGACATTTGTGTACCACTCAATGTTTAAATACATCTTTGGAACAATTGATGCTTTTAAAGACAGACACATAGCTTCAAGGTTGAGAAGTTTCAGGCCCCCATAATCATACTCTTTGTACAAAACCTTTCTTTTAATCTTTTCTGGTTTGCCGTTCCAGACAAAATTGAAGACCCTCCGCTCATAAATCTTAAAAACGTTTTGTGATGGAGCTGGTAATGACAAAAACAAATAAATAAATTGAGGAATAATTAACGAGTTGGCAATAGACATTTTACCATACAAGGTTAGGGATTTCCCTTTCCATAATTGCATAATTTTGTCCAGCTTTCTTAGTCGATTATCATAATTTACTGAGCCTAGATCTTCCAGATTTTCTGGGACAACAACACCAAGTATGTTAACTGGTCCATCTGTCCACAAAACAGGCACTTTGCATTCCATTCGAAAGGACGTTCCCTTTAGATTTCCGATCCTTAACATTTTACATTTATCATAATTAAGCTTAAGGCCAGATTGCTGTGAAAATATGTCCAAAAGATTAAGAAGGTTCCGCAAACAATGAGGAAAAATCTTATCTTTGTGAATCAGCCTTTTCTGACATGAACTTCATCAAGAACAAACACAGAACACGCCTCACTGATGCACATCTGCAAGACTCACTCAGAGTTGCAGTGTCAAGTTACACACCAGAGTACAACACAGTAGTTAACAGCATGCAATGCCAGGCTTCCCACTAACTGACAAAGAAACAGATAACAGATTTGGTGTCCAGTTCAAAGTGTGACATGATTTAAAAATTTGAGAGTTTACTTTTGTATTTTACATGAGTTATTATTTGTACAAACATGGTGCAAAGTAATTCAAGATTTGTTAAAAAATGTTAGTGGCTAGCTAGTTAAAATGGGATATTGTGATTTCACAAGACTGTCTTAGAAGTAATCATTTGAAAATGTTCAATTTGAAAAATGTGCACTTAGAGAAAATATAAAAATAAAGTGTTGCATATTGATATTTATCTGTTTCTATATATATTTATTGTGAGAAATCATTAAGATGATCAGTGTTTCCACAAACATAAATATCATTAATTATTAATAATAACAGAGTTAAAGGTAAATTGAGCAAATTGGCTACTTCTGGCAATTTATTTAAGTGTGTATCAAACTGGTAGCCCTTCGCATTAATCAGTACCCAAGAAGTAGCCCTTGGTTTCAAAAAGGTTGGTGACCCCTGTACTAACATGTATATGAAACGATGATAGAGGTGTTGGATGTTTTTCAAAGCGCTTTGTAGGCAAACGAGCGCGACTCCCATTCGCTTTATTGTTAGCTGACTGTTTATTTCCTAGTTAGAATGCACAAGGAAAAAAAAGTGTGCTTGTCTAAAATAAGGATTGTGAACGATAGGCAAAATTCCAAAAAAGTGCAGTTCCTCTCTAATGCTTGTGCACATAGCAGACATGAGCACCTGCGCCTTCTTCTCCAACATTCCAGCAGCTAAACACATGACACAACTGAATAGAATGTTCACGGCGTCTTGAGTTTCAACTTTTTATAAGATACAATTTTGACAATTTTGTGACAATTGTGACGAAAAGATAATGCTGTAGCAAATGTCTAAGTCAAACAAATAAGTAATATTGCTAACCTATGAGATGAGACCCGTTCCAAAGTGCTAGGTCTCTTGAACTGCTGCTGACTTAATGGAATCTAAGGCGAGAAAAAAGGCTACAATAAATGAAAGCTACAACAAAACCGCAAACTGCAATTTGAAATTGATTGCGAGGCAATGAGAATAACTTATGTCCATGTTAGTATGACACTACTTAGTTTAGTGATATGTGCAAATTATAGTTGTTGTGGTTTCTTTAAAAGAGCACTCAACAAATGTGTGCAACCTGCTCCACTCCCCTGTTGTCGCTATAGAGACCTCAACTTCCTGTGTCCACTCCCAGGAAAATGACAGCAATACTGGGTGAGACAGGAAGTACAGTTCAGAGGGTTTCAACAAAACAACAACATGTTGTTATTACCTTGATATAATACCATAAAACAAAAAGCTAGAACTCTGCTGAAGGCCTATCTTTAAAAGGTAACGAAAATGAGAGCATTGGAGCACTTCATTACTTCCACTTGGTTGTGGAAAACAAATCAGGCAGTTTAAAGTTCGAAACTATTCTAAAAATTTAGCTTGAAACGTATAGCTACATGGAATGAGAAAAAAAATCCAGTTTTATTGGCTTTAACGCAGAAGAAAGTGTTAAATGTGAAGGGCATTTTTGGACAATGCAACACAGAAATAGCCAACGTATAGTACTCATAGAGTCCAGGCTTAAAACTACAAAACTGTTTTTAGCCACTGATATCAGAATCAGAAGTACTTTATTATTCCCCGAGGGGAAATTAAGATTTTCAGCACAGAGCAGATTTCAAACCTTGAACTCTACAACGCTGAATGAAAACTGTTGTTTGGCAGTTAGAAAACAGATATTCCGGCTGCGGACACATCTGCTGAAGAACCTGGTGCATACTGGCTCCGTCTGACTGGTTGTCTACCTTCAAAGCTGATATTTTCATTAATTATCTGTTCTCATACACTCTCTTTCCATCATATATTGAGCAGAAGGGCATAGAGTATGCTAACTTGTCTAGTTATTCAAAACCCAAATTAAGATTAATTTGAGTGGTCCGGTTTAGGGCTGCACAATTTTGAGAGAAAAACCTAATTGAGATTTTTCTCTCCAAAATTGTGGTTACGATTCAATTTGCAAATTTTATATTATATACATATGAATGCATAAAACTGTGAAAATAACGAATGAAAAAAGACATGTTACTTTGAAAGTCTCAATCAACATATTCTTGTCTCAAGGTGCCATATATTAGAACATGGGTCTCCAAACTTCAGCCCTAAGTGCGTTTTCCATTTGGAACGCGAAACGTAATAAGCAAATAATGAATCTTGCTCGGAGGGCTTTGCATTAATTTTAAAAAGACTGCCATTAATGCATTCATCTTGTCGCTATCAATTGAACAACGCAAGTAATTTAGGTCAATGACATTTAAATTATTCTCTGAATGATAATATGCGCATCAATTACTTATATGACCCAATGCAAACAACTTTCCAATCCAATCCAATCCACTTTATTTATATAGCACATTTACTCAACAAGAATGTTTCCAAAGTGCTGCACAGCCATGTTAAAAACAATATTAAAAACAATATTAATAACAATATTAAAAACAATATTATGCTACACCAATGACTGAATAAAAATAAAGAATAAATGAATAGAAAACCAATACAGAAACAATATAAAAAATAAATATGATTAAAAACGATTTTAAAGGGTAAAACCAATTCCCTAGTCATGGTGCAAAAACAAAATACAACCAACACAAAATGTCAACAGACATGGTCACACATGACACAACCATCAATCAAAGTTTATTTATATAGCCCCTAATCACAAATCCCTCAAAGGGCTGCACCTGCTCACTTAACTTAATGGATATGATCAATTAAAAAAATGTTCATTTACTACAAAAAATTCTAAATTACACCCGTTTAAAACCATTACAAAGCATTATGGAGAAAAATGCAAACCACTCCCAACACTTATCCATGTTTGGCCCATTTGATATTTCTGACTGATTACAAAACTTTAAGGAGGTCGTCACAGGAATAAACAAGGTAGGAGTCAAACTTTCACGTACTCTTAATATCCAATTATATTATTTATTAATTGTACATCCATTATATTATGATGATATGTATAATATAATGGATACACACATACATATATAAATACATACACACACATAGTTACTTTATATCCTGTCCGCTTTCGGCCCTCGACCATATTTTTTAGCCTAATGCAGGCCCCCAAAGTCAGAAAGTTTGGACACCCCTGTATTAGAACAATATGCAATAATTTACAAAAATATTTGGCTTTATTCATATAGGGCTTTTTTCTACATAATTTTCTTAAACTGAAGAAATAACCGATAAAAACTAAACAGATTATGTAATGTAATGTAATTATAATATATAATAATAATAATGCAAGTAACCATTTAAAAATATATTTTTTATTTCTAATTACTGTAGAATTGTTAATCATTGTACTGTAACTGCAAGGTAAATAACTTTATTCTCATTATATAAACAAACAAAAAATAAAATGGACTCTCATTTCTGTAAGGAAAACCTTTACTTGAATAAATATTGAACATCTTAAAGTGCAATTTTTTCCTACTTGGAAAAACTTGGTTGGGTTGTCTTACTTTTTTTTTTGCCATCACATTCTTGCTCGTTGGTCCGTGTTGATGGGCTCATATTGCCCATTCGGTTTGAAGCTGAAATATTACCACAAAAGGACATTTGGCTTTGTAATCATGTTTTTCCTCATAATTTTTGTTACTTTGCGGAACTTCACACTAGCGTTTCGCGAGGCTCTCTGGCCGTGCTTCCCGTGTGTGCAAAGCTGGGGGTCTCGCTCAAAGATTGTGGATGACTGAAAAGAGAGCTCAATGCGTTCAGTTAATTCTACTGTTAAACGGGCCGAGGTGCTGACAGCTAAGCACAGAGTAAGACCTCTTTCTCCCTGAGAAGCTCTACAATTCGGACTGGCAAACATGTCTGTCACTCAAATGTGGGTAACAACAGAGAAAGAAAAAACTCAGCCTGTTGCGTTTACAATATCGCACTAATTCAAACCTCGATGTCAATTAATCGTGCAGCCCTAGTCCAGCTACATGTGGAAAGTTCCAATAGTGCCCAGTTTGACACTAAGACCTGCTAGGATCAGTAGCAGAATGAATGTTAGCAACTCCAAATATGTTATTTAAGACGACATGCTTTTTTCCACTATGACAGAAAATTAGATGCTTGAAGACAAAAGGAAGATTATTTGTGTTAAATAATAACTTGACATGACAGCAGCTTTGATAATTGATGAAAATACACATGTAAATCAAATGAACAAATAGATTAAACCTAAATAGATTAAACCAAACAGCATAATAAAAGCGATAAGCAATCATATTTTTTAAAGGCATTATCGGCAGAGATAGCAACATTATCGCCAGAGAGTGCAACATTTTATGTGTAGAGATGTAATATCTAAATCAGGATGTCCTCTTGGACTAACCTCAAGTGTACTTTTATTGTTTTGGAGGCCGGAAAATGTTTTCCATTCATTCTAGTGCTTGAAATATCAATATGACGCTGCAGTCCACATTTGGCCAGCATATTTGGAAAAGTACTCCACCCCACGATAAAAATGGGATGGTGAATGGAAGTCACTTCATCAACAAAGTTTCAGCATTGAGGACTGGATATCTATACTAACACAGCTGGTTTGAAAAACATATGTTCAAATAAAGTCACATTAATAATAAAATAGAAGTGAAGTGAATTTGAGCTATGGAACACACTTGGCAACGTTATTAACACCCATATGCTGTGGCTCGGAATGGAATCGCACACAAATGCCAAATAAAGCAACTGCATGACACATATATGTTAAAAGCACCAGTGACATTTCATGACTATGGCCTGAACATTCCCTGCTATGGGTAAAAACAAGGTGATAGAAGCCAATTGCTATATTTTCTCTGCTGCATTTTAATGGTCGAAGAGCCAGCCTCAAGACTCAAGGAAATGATCACTGTAATGTTTACCTGAAGCCATAAATGTGCCTTAAATAACAAGACTATTATTGAAAAAAAAAAACTCTAAGGTGTTTAGATAAACCACACTCCATTTGTTCTTTAAAATACAGTACTTCAACTTACAAGCACGATTTGTTCCGCGACCATGCTCGTAACTCAGAACACTCATATCTCAAAGCAGTCCCGCCCATTAAAACAAAATAAAAAACTATTTAATTTTTGCTTGGGCCTCCAAAAACACCATAATTTTAACATGCAACATGCCTTCAAAAAACATTAAGACAACAAATATTGTTTAAAAAATATTACAATAGCATGTACTACAAACAACTATAGTAGTTTTATGAAATAACATAACTATATTGTACAGTTGTGCCAAGTCTGTGTGTTATCCCTTTATTATGAGAAAATTATTTTCATAGCCTTGGTTGTGTGTTTCTTTTGTTGCATCTGGCAACACAGTCAAAGACGTATTTGAGTGACGGACCGTGGGAGGTCAGCCAGCTTGTTAACAACAAGCAATGTGTAGCTCATGCATGACTAGGGATGATGTTTGATAAGGAATTATCGAGTTTGAGCCTATTATCGAATCCTCTTATCGAATCCTCTTATCGAACCGATTCCTTATCGATTATCTTATCGAGTCCAGATAGGTTGTTGTATATGGAAAAAAACACACAATATTTGGTTTAACAAAAGCTCACTTTTATTATATAATTTAAAAAAAAAAATCTAATAAATAAATAAATATTGACTGTTACCCACCTAAAAAAATAAAATAAAATAAATAAATATTGACTGTTGTTACCCAAAGTATATTAAGTGGGATTTTTCAGAGAAACAAATATATACAGTAACACAAAAACAACCTGTCTCTGTGATCACTATAGGTGTATAAATAATAATATAGTGTTAAATAAAATCAGTCTCTTGGGCACAAAACTGAAAATAATACAGCTCTCCAAAAAGTGCATTTCTGCTGCTATTTGACATAACTGTTTGTTATGATGCTTTGACATTTTTGCACTTTATTTCTTTATTGAAAGAAAATTCTATGAAGAGAAAAGTTCTTTGCAAATGTGGTTACAATGCTAAAAAATGAAAAGTTAAAGCTAAAAAAAGGAATACACTTTATTGAGTCAACATTATTTCTTTATGGGGGGAAAATGTTATGAGCTAGAGAATATAACAACTACACTACCCAGCATGCAACGGGAGTTACGAGCATGCGCGGAGCCCCCCCAAAAAGTGTTGCATGTTGCCACGCTGTGAAAGTAAACGTCAAGAACTCAGCCAACACGCCTCGTCTGCATTATTTATAATTAGACAAACAACACATCTACAGTGTGATTTTTTTTTGCTTACAAGGAAAGAAAAACAAAAGTTAAAAAAGGGAGATATGTTGTATATATATGTATGTGCTGCGGTTGTTTTAAGAACGTTGCGACAGCTGCCGTAAAGGAGGTGCGTTGCTAGCCTGGTTGCTATGTTTCCGGTTGGTCGTAAAAGTGTTCGTCATGTGTTTTACCCAGCTAAAATCTCTCAGTAAAGTTATTCGATGGATTATAGCTTTTGTTTTGAACTTTATTACACCTTGGAGCGCTTTTTCCCGTCCATTGTTTTCCTGCTTTCTCTATCTGCGCCTAATGATTGAGCTACGTGACGTCATTTCTTGTGATGTCCCACGGAGCATTTCTGGTCGGGACGGTATTCGAATAAAGAATCAACTCTTTTCCTTTGCTATAGTGGTCTCGATAACGGGTACCGGTTCTCAAAAAGGGATTTGAGTCCGAGGACTCGGTTCTTTTCTTATCAAACAACCGGGAAAACCGGTTTCGAGTATCATCCCTATGCATGACCATCCAGTTTGTTGAGTCAGGATGAAACAGCTTCTGCAGTTTCTCAATAGTTTTATGGATAAATGGTAGTCGTGGCTGCAACTTGTGTAATATGGACTATGGCGGGGCTGACTCGCTAAATAGGCTTCTAACAGGTAGGACATCATTTTAATGGTTGGTTTCTCTGATTTGGTCTTAAGCGTATTCTCTTGTGCACTAACTTTTTTAGTTCCGATTGTTCAGGGGCAGAATGTGAATTTCAAGGTGGCGCTCAAACACGCCCGTCAACTGTCAATCAAAATGTACGTTTGTTTCTTTTGTAAACAGAGCATGGTACAACGTGTAACAATATATTAACTCTTTATTGCTCAAACAGTTTTGTTTCTTGTGTAAATGAAGCAGGAAAGTAACATATAACGAATATTGCTTTAACCGAAGGTGGAAATGTCAATAACTCAAAGTATACTATTAATTTAAAGCATAACAAAAAGCTTAGACACACCTCGTATCTAAAGTTACTTGTAGGTTAAGGTACTAGTAAATTGAGGTACCACTGTAGTTCCAACAAAACATAAGATTATTTACGACTTTATATTACTATTTACAGAATAATATACAATCCTTACAGCAAAAGTAGATGCATTACCAATAATATTGCGATCTCATAAAATCCTCCTAATTATATTTGACAAATTAGTTGTCACTTTGTGGGTGGGTTGTTATGTAAGATATTAGCACAGCTTTTGTCAACATTGACTATGACATTCTCTTTTCAAAAGTGGTGAATCTTACATAAATCGTGCAAATGTTAGGCGTTCCACACAGGTCTATGTTTAATAATAATAATTATGATAATGGATTGAATTTAAATAGCGCTTTTCTATCGACTAGATACTAAAAGCGCTCACAAAGAAGTGAGAACCCTTTATTTATTCACTCCACATTCAGACCAGTATTATTCACTTCCCTTGGACAATATTCTTAGAAAACACCCTATGACGTTCATTTGTTTGTGCAGATGCCCACCCAACTTAACTCATCAATAAAGCACTAGAGGGGCTGAAATAACATTTACTGTTGAACACTATACATAAAAATACTGTACTCATGCGTATTTCAAAAACACAAACAATAAAGTTGCAGACGTTGGCCTTGGCTTTGTGCCACTAGGTCGTATCTTTAAATTGGGATATGTCACAGACTATTTGCCTCTTTTCAACCAAAAAACATAACATTTTGAAACGTAACAAGTCTCTAAAGAAGACCAATATCCATCTGGTGCAGATTTAAAAATGCATAGGCATAATAGTATCTCAGCACTTTGCCCTACTTTTCGCCCTTATCATCCCATGGATAGGCTACTACGGGCTCACACTGCCAGGGCATCCACCATGGTGTTACTCTTGTCCTCGTTCCTCTCAACTTCATAAAAACTGTCACACCCCCGTGCTTTTTTGTTCTCTTCTATGTAGTATGTGCCTTGGTTCCTGGAGCTTCAGATAAAATGCATTATATTACTAATATTTGTAGGATGATTCATAGGGGACAATGACAACTAAAGATACATACTGTATTTTAAAAAGTGCATAGCATGCTGTAGATAGGAACATGTTTGTCCTCATATAGGACCACATACCTTTTAGTAAGTAGTTACAAATGTCCATAAACTCACACTGTTCATGGAAGGCTAATAAATGATAATGATAAATGGGTTATACTTGTATAGCGCTTTTCTACCTTCAAGGTACTCAAAGCGCTTTGACAGTATTTCCACATTTACCCATTCACACACACATTCACACACTGATGGCGGGAGCTGCCATGCAAGGCGCTAACCAGCAGCCATCAGAGGCAAAGGGTGAAGTGTCTTGCCCAAGGACACAACGGACATGACTAGGAAGGTAGAAGGTGGGAATGAATGTAAGTTCCCACACAGGAGTGTCAAGATGCCTCCTGTGTGAAAGTAGTCGTCGTACTATTCCTTTTTTGGTTATTTATCAGCCTAATGTTCACTAAATTACAACAATTTTTTTTTAAATCAGCAACAAAAGGAGCCTGAATTCAATACAGTCTTTCTTCGACGCAGCAAACACCTACACACAGACAACATCATGAATCATCGCAAACTAGAGTGGGCACTCGTGTTCAAAGAACAAGGTCGATCAGAGATTTAAAGATTCTGAAGGCGGAGAGACAACACCCGCGGGCGTTTTTGGGACACAACTAAATTGTATGTTGTCAAACTCTTAAACAAACTTACCACACATAATCACACCCCTTGCCACAGTCGAAGAACTGTTCGTTACATTTTTTAAAGCAGCCAAAAATGTAGTGTAGTCAAAATATGTTAACTATGACATAAGTGAAATATATTTAGTTTTATTCAATACTTAAAGGGGCTGCAGCAGTTAGGCAGCTCTATAGAGAGCGCTCGCTTTCAAACGAGATTTACACGCATTACATACCGCCCTCTTTATGGTCCGACCATGTAAGCTACACCCCACTATTAGGCACGCAGCAAGAGGATAAGGTTATGTTGTGGAAAATGCAAGAAACACATTGTTGCTGTTTCTTCCAGGTCTTTATTTAAAGACTGCCAACATGAGAATGATACAATAACATTGCGCCCTAATAGTGCATCAAAGAATACACTGAAAACCATGCCCATGGGTGAGAGAACAGTCCCATTGCCCGCCACACAGCACCCCTCTCCCCAAACACCCAAAAGGCAATTTATGGGGGAAACGAAAACCTCCCAGGGGGCTTTACCAGCCTGCCATATCGGATGCAATGTCCTTTCATCAGAGGAGCGTGCGAAACCTGCGGGGAAGAATGATCACTTAGGGCCCGAGGAGGTAAGGGACACTCAACCCTGACAGACTTAGGAGGACGATTACGTTGAGGTCACCAATGTGGCAAATGCAAGAAACACACTGTTTCTGTTTCTTTAAGGTCTTTATTCAAAGACTGCCAACATAAGAATCATGATATAATAATATTACACCCTAACAGAGCGCCAAAGAATACACTAAAAACCACACCCAAACTGGCTGGGTTAGAGCATGGTCCTAAGGCTCGCCATACAGTCACAAAAACAGTATTATGATTTTTTTCACTGGTTCAACAAAGTTGTACTTTTAATACTGACAAATAGACATCTGTTCATTCAATTTGTTCTCATTAACCAACATATGCTAGCTGTTGGTGTTTTGTTTTTTATACAGCAGCTTTAATAGAGCTTTTTTGTTAACCTATCATTTTGCTTTTGTCCGCTGAATCTGAATCTCAGGCTGTGTGATAATATTATGCCCTGTAGTGACAAAGACGGGTGTGAAATGTGCACAGAACATTTGAGCTGGGATATCTACCATAGACAGTAAAGAGCGAACCTAACCAGCTCAGGGTAATAGCAGGTCATCAACGGTGAACATGGGATTTGGAGCACATCTGTTTAAAGTATTAGGGAAAAAAACATGACCTGTAATTACAGGGAAACGATACAGCGTCTCTCACTATTTCTTCTGAGGAAGGGGCCCAATGGTTGTCTCTCTGCCTGCAGCAGATTGTCTTTTTGAAATCTGAGCTCGATCTTGCAGTAGAGGCTGCAGTCAGCAGACAAACAGTAAGAGCTGCGGTCTGATGATGAAGCAGATCTTACTGTAAACTTCAAGGACAAGGCAAAGATGTTAAAGGTAATATTTAGCGTAGACGGTGCAAATTCAACATTATCTTGCTTTATTGAGCAACCAAATCTTGTTGAAAGATTTGTTGAATAGTGGTCCAATGAGAGGTTAAGACAACAAAAAAATCTGATGTGCTGTCACTTTAACAAATGCTCATGTTTTCTGTGAAGCCTTACTTAGAAGACAATGGGATGATTAATGCATCCACTTAACTAAAACATGTTTCATCTGCCATTCCAGTTTTTACATCACTTACCAGGGAAGCTTTAACATAACACATGCACGGTCTTGTTTTACAAGGACAGGTTGCATATGTGAGCGCAGTAACTACAGCCAAAAAATTCCCTGACCAAGATAAGGCAGAATTTGCAGACAGGAAAGAATCGGGCCTACCATTTTTAACATAATCAGTATACAAATTTATAATCTCGAAGTAAGATGGTTTTCTCTGGATTCTTTTAAGATGATCTAAAAACCTGTAGACTGTCATTACTTGCAGAAAAGAAGCAGAATACACTAAATGAATGGGTAGACGTGCTGTGCGATATAACGATAAATATCGTAGTACGACATTAAATGTCTATGGTACGATATAACTCTATATTGTTTGTATCATAACTTTTACATATAGGTTGTGGCTAACGTAAAGCAGCAACGCTGATGCTTCATGGTAGCATTTTTACGTAACTTAAAATAACTTTACGGTGAGAACCAGCGGGAGTACAAATGTCAACAACTTTGCAGAGACAGAGCACAATGGCAAAAAATTATGAAAAACTCAAAGAGGAATTGGTGCCAAAAAGAAGAAAGAGAATCTCCTACATTTAGCTTTGGGTTGGATTCAAAAAGTAAGACCCCGACTAGACAATAGTAATCTGCAAAACATGTCGCAAACAGGTCGTTCTTAGCGATGTGAACATACAGAGACACTGTTGAAATGTTCCAAGGTAATAACGTTACCTCAAAACCACAAAGTGATGAAAAGAAACACAAACACAAAGCAAGTGACAGAGTCGTTGTCCTCAGGCAAGCAGTCCTGCAGACACCAAGAAATTACAGATGCCATCTATACATTAAATACGTGTAGACATGTGTATGTGTAGGCATGGCTCTACTACAGTGTTCCCTTGATTATCACAGGAGTAATGTTGCAGACCCCCAATGCATGCATAGAGGAGTCGGACCAGAATAAGGCTATTTTGTCTATCTCCAAAGTCTGCTTCATATTAAGTTTGTACATCCATAGCTCAACTGCAAGACGGGCAAAAACTATTTGCTAGGCTCTTAAGTGGGCTCCTTCAGGTTGAGTGCAGGAGTTGGACTTCCTGGAGCCTCTAATCTTCTCCGGAGTGTCTGACTTTAATCGTTCAACAAGTCAGCCAAGTCACTGTGGTGAATGGCGGCTCTTGAATGCACCAGTGGGTAATCAGGATGAGAGCAGGTGGCAGCCCAAGTACAACAACAAAGCCTGGACCTTGTGGTTTAACAAAAAACAACACAAGAAAGGATTAGAAAAACCTCGAGTGCATATTTCTTAGATCTTTAAGTACTGAAATATGATAACTTTGAATGCCATTGAACAGTTTCTGCTTGTTTATACCAAAAACAACATACATATTAAGTTTGTGCTGGTGGACAATACATCCTTTAATTCCCTTTTCCACTGCAGGAACCTTTCTCATTTACCTTGGATTTGGAAAAACCTTGGTACATTCCTACCCAAGTTATTATCATTATTCCTATTCACCTGCCAAACTTTAATAAAAATGGAGCAAAAGAACTGTAGAAGAAGAGAAACTACGAGAAGTAATAGAACAAAGTGGGACTTTTAAGTCTGTGAAAGAATAGTAGAATAGTACTTTATTCTAAGAAGTTGAAGGACAGTCGCAGTGGGTCCGACTGCCGGACTAAGTAGTATGACCAGCTCGGCGTTCTGTGGAACTGACAATTTACCTGGGTTAATAAATAAAATTCCTGGTAATTAATGTTGGTGGAGAGGTTTTTTTTGTCTCATTCAAACAATACATTCCATGATAACTATGCACAAAAGTGAGCTCAACTTCCTGCTTTATTGGTTATTGGTTGGATTTAAGAATAATACCTGGCAAGTCTATATCATCCAGCCAATCACTATGCTGATAAAGAAGATACGCCACAAAATGCATTCCAGCAACCAGAGCCCTTCTTGGCTGCATTTATAATCATCCTTATCACAGCCTGTTTGTTGTCAGTTAGCCACAACTATCTCTGCTTTTCCTCCCCTCCAGCCATTCTGACAGTACCCAGACTACTGTAAACTGGCAGAATTGCTCACTCAGATAAGAGTTGTAGCCTACAGCGGAGACTCAGCTCTGTCCGTCTTCAGGACTATCAGGAACTGCAGACTGAGGCAAGGCGTTGCTACGTGCAGAGAGGGTCGTTTTCAAATTAAGAAAACCACACGTTTGTCTGAAAATGATATAGTGTTACAGCTGAATGGCTGTAGATAGGCTGTATTGTGTAGTATTATACAAGCGCACATGCCTGAGGATTAGCCACGGCCCTGTCCTGTCTGTACCATAAGGCTGCAGAGGCCACTAGCTATTGTCACCGCTGTGTCACAATACACTTTCAAAAATTCAGCAAATCTACAACTTTGGTTTCCAGTGTTCATGGGCAATCTGAACCCGTTCAGTCCTACTGTGTGAATAAATATGACCATTAACAATCATATGTACTATAATTATTATAGGTTGCCACTTTCGAGAATTTGTACTGATCGAAAAATGTAGTTCTTGTGTGTCAAGGACTACTACTATTACATAGCTTAAAATTACTGAAAAGGTACTCGACCAACACACCACAACACAAGACTAAACACTTTCTTCTCTCTCCAAAACTGGATTTCATGTAAATTTGTTCAGGCTGAGCTTCCGACTACATCAAAATTGTTTGTTGTCCCTAGGCCTGGGCCGATATTCGATAAGTCAATTAATCGACGATTAATGAAAGCTAAGCCGGTAAGTTTTCCAGCGTCGATAAATCGCCTTGTGCTTCCTTTAAGAGCATTCATGCTTTTCGTCTCTTTCGGCAGCTGTGCACGTTTGTGCCATAGCGGAATGAAAAGAAGGGGGTGAATTCTCTTGTCATCATTAAGTGTCCTTTACTCTTTGTGCAGTAAGGCGGGGCGCTGGCCTGCAAGCATCACACAGTGCAACTAGTTAGCATGTAGCAGCCAACTTGGACAAAATGATCACAAAACCAAATGCTACTGCACCAGTGTGGGAATATTTCAGTTCAAACCTTTGGAACAAGATGAGCCTATCAACACAGAGGAGCAAGTTTGCCGGATGCGCGCAAATACAACAAACATGCACGCCCACTTGGAACAGAACCACTCGACAATCCACACTCACTCTGCATTTGGTGTACAAGCCAGGTCAGTGTAAACAAAACAGTGCAAAATAGTGTGCGCTCACAGAAAGTGTGGTTAAATGCATCACCAAAGACATGCTGCCATTTAATACTGTTCTAAAACTAGCATTTCTAAAAGTGCTGCAAACCTTTGACAGACATTTGTCACCACGTCATGTCGGTGTTCCTCATTTGGAGTCTGCCAGAGTTAAGTTTTGTTTTTTGCATATGGCCTGTTAATACGTCTGCTTATTAAAGTTAAAGTACCACTGATAGTCACACACACACTAGGTGTGGTGAAATTACCCTCTGCATTTGACCCATCACCCTTGTTCCACCCCCTGGGAGGTGAGGGGAGCAGTGAGCAGCAGCGGTGGCCACGCTCTGGAATCATTTTGGTGATTTAACCCCCAATTCCAACCCTTGATGCTGAGTGCCAGGCAGGGATATTGTAGTGCGTATATTGTTACTCTGCACTTTTGTTGAGTCTGCCTTCATGTTCATATTGAAGTGCAACTTTGTTTGTCAATACTTTATTTAGCCATTTTATTTATTGTTTTGCTTGTGTATAATTGAGGCCCCTCTCCCGTTACTTCCTTAACATATTTCATCGCTTTTGGTTGTGATTTTTAGTGCAAAATTTTGCTAACAGACAATGTATATTTTATTGTTATTTGTTTGTTTTATTCAACTTGGGGATTTAAAAGTTTTCATTGCATTTACAATGGTAAAATATACAACAAATACTTTTATTGCATTTGAAAGGAAATACATGCATTATTATTATGTAATACCATTACATCAATGGTTCATTTGGTCTCAATAATCTGAAATAATGGCAATAATATTGTTTATCTGCAAAAATTTGGAGGTTCATTATATCTTCATGTAAATGTGTTATCGGTCCAGGCCTAGTTATCCCCATATTCTGGATTAATTAGAAAGGACAATTTCAACAGATACAAAATTGCCGAGAACAAAACAAAGCACCTTCTTCTTTGCATCTCAGTCCAGCTACTGTTAAGTTGAGTTAATGAGGGAAAATGCAAAACGCTGGGAAGTTGAGCCTCTGAGGCCAAAGCCTCGTTCATATAATGACCTACTAAAGAAAGGGGGGCTTTGTTCGGTGCAACACAAGCAGGTTCCTCTTTAATTACTTCATGTGCATGCCAAAATAGTTCATCACACAATCTCTTCATGCGACCGCTACTCATTTCAGGACATCCCCGTCATGTGAGCAAGCAGCACGTGACTCCTGCCTTTTGAATACAAACTTTCATTTGAACGCCTCTCGGGTTGTCAATAGCTCAGTACAGAGGGAGGTATGTAGCGGTGCAAAGCACGTGTCCACGTGCAGAAGGTTACTATGGAGATTGTTAAAAGAACAAATTACATGCCACAGGAGTCAATGCACTTGTGGGAATGTATGTATTTAAAGAAGAATTTGGCCGCAGGCATGAGTCTTAACTCTCTCAGTCTAACTAAATAATTGAAGAGTAATAAAAAATCCTTGCTTGACAGAATCTGATGTCTGTGTTTTTGAAACATTATCTGTATGAATAAAATTGAAAATGACTGACTGGCACCAGTTCTACTCTTATGAAAGACCATAATTTAGTCAAATAGTTTCAAATACATTGTTATAAAGTGACAAAACATCGAAAACATGTGTGTCAGAATGAATGTAGCAAAGTTTGACATAATTCAGCACTCAGAACAAAGTGCTCACTGGCGCCTTAACCACACTGAGATATTGTATTAGCAAAGTCTCTCAGAAAAGCTTCTTTTTAATCTCACTTTATTGGAATTGTGCAGATAAGAAGGCAAAAAATTGTACATGCGAATCTGGCCAGACTAGTGCTGTATGCATTTTAATTGATAATGTGATGAGCAGGTTTTATTTTGCATCCAAGAAACGCACTACACATCTTAGCAACACACCAGGCTACAAAAAAAATCAACTATTAGATTGTTTGCCTTGAGATCATAGCTGTGCATGTCTACCTGCTCAGTGGCCTTGTGGTTAGAATGTCCGCCCTGAGATTGGTAGGTTGTGAGTTCAAACCCAGGCCGAGTCATACCAAAGACTATAAAAATGGGGCCCATTACCTCCCTGCTTGGCACTTAGCATCAAGGGTTGGAATTGGGGGTTAAATCGCCAAATGATTCCCGGCCGCGGCCACCGCTGCTGCTCACTACTCCCCTGTGGAGATGGGTCAAATGCAGAGGATGATTTCACCGCACCTAGTGTGTGTGTGACAATCATTGTCACTTTAACTTTAACTTTAAATCAGGTCTTCTGAAATAGTGGGGCGGGCCCCCCCGGGGAGGGCGCCGTGCAATGCCATGGGGGTATTGCACGGCGCAGCAAACATACAGGGCATGTTTGCTGCGTATGACCTGCAGCAAACTTGCATTATCAGTATCATGCTTCAAACTCTGTTTCGAAAAGCTGTGCACTACAAAAAGTGCTCGTTGTAGTCATTAATCCTGACTTCCTCATTTTGATTTATGACAAAAAAAATCTGCACATAATCTCTTGTTTTGTACGTTAAAGTGGTTTATCTAATGTGCTCCTGATTTAATGTCAATTTGAATGTTTTATTTTTTATTAAGTTTATTTTATTTAATTTTTGGTATTAAATGGTTCAAATCGGTCAAAAAATGTTGAAGATTTTTTATTTTAATTTCATGCAAACTATCCATCCATCCATTTTCTACCGCTTGTCCCTTTTGGGGTCGCGGGGGGGAATGGATTTTAAATATTTTCTGTTACAGACTGAAAAACAATGTTAATAAAGTTATTTGTTAGTAAATAAAACCATTATTTTATTTTATGTTTTTCTTTAATGTTAATAAGAATAGAAGGTTATGCAGAGGTGTACTTATAACAATTTTACAGACAATGATACTATTTATGGTCGCAGCACAGCAGGGGTGTGTGAAATGTTTTCTTCTTCCTAGTGGGGGCGTTGCATAATTAAAATAATTGAGACGCAAATAGGCTCCAGCGACCCCAAAAGGGACAAGCGGTAGAAAATGGATGGATGGATGGATGATCTAAATAGAAATACAGAAATAGACAGATTTAAAACTCATTCAGAAAGAGCTGCTGTTGTATATGGACATACAATGAGATACGCTCCAGCACCACCCGTGACCCCAAGAGGGACAACCGGTAAAAAATGGATGGATGTATACATCTAGTAAATGATAAAATGGTCAGTTTGTCTTCCGAACACACTCCATAATCACATGACCCTATGGCGTCCAAAGAACAAGTTTCAAGATGTGATCTTCCAAGTGAAGTGCTGCTGGTATCACTGACTCGAAGACACAACCTGATGTGATAAACTGAGGCCAGTCTTTACAAATAGCAGACAGAGATCCTACTGGGTGTCGGATGTCAACAGGGACCAGTTGCTGGAGTCTCCGCCTGAGTTGCCTCTCGTGCTACAGCAGCTGGGTCTTCTCAGACCTCACATTCCAGCAGGACGGGCCCACTTTACTCTCATCACCTGTGCACAGCCGAAGGGCGGGACGGGCTTTTCGGGGGGAACCACAGTGCGGAATCAAAGGGTACAGTCACACTTGTAGTCTGGTCTAGACCAAAGGTAATGTGCACTTGAGCTAGTTCACACTTATATTTTTGTCACCATAACAAATTATTCACATGTAAGCATATCAATTGTAGGGATTGTTGTATTACAGTTTCAATGTTCAATTATCGTAAAGTCGTGATTGATTACCACACTTTAAAAAACTCTCGGTGATACTGCTCGTTTTCTAGTAGCTAGCGCACTAATCGCTAGCTCGCTTAAATGCTAACGAACACAAGACACGTTAAAGTTTTCCCTTTTACAAACATGCGATTTACCTTTCAAACTAAGAAACACTCTAAAGCCTTTACAAATTAAAAAAGATAAATTGGTTAACACTAAAAATAAAAAGCCAGAACGTTTAATGTTTCTTCTGTCAAGGAAAGTATATTGTGTGTGTTTTCATTTCTACTTTTTTTCAATAAAACCTGGTAAAAAAAAAATTCAGTGTGTGTATTTGTACGTTTTTCAGCACATTCAACAAAACTGTGATAATTTAGGTCACAATAGCCGTGATATAACATTTTTCTATTAATACATCCCTAATCCATTAGACTGCGTATATAAAGTCACACAACGTGATGTTTTCTGGGTCACATACGATCGTAGGGCTTCTTTTCACGGTGGCATTTCTAGCAGCTGAGATGTATCAAAGATATGACATTTGCATAAAGACACCAAAAAGGTTTTCCAGGGACACGGTGCAATAGGAGACAATGGTTCGGACGAACTTTAGCGAACGACACAAATCCTTTATTAAAAATAATCAGGTATATTTAACTACTATATTTACTTATCCAGTCTTAGTTTTTAGTGATTTTTCTCTCAGTTAGATTTTGCTAACCATCAACTTGTTTTGCTAGCCTTTTGTAATATCATAGCCAGTGTTTAGTCCTTCGGTGCAGTCTGGGTTCACACTTGCCTCATTCAGGAGAGTCCACGTGCAGACGGACCGAGACCCATCTCTCAGGGTGCGTTCACACTTGCCATGTTCGGTTTGGTTAAAAAGGACTCTAGTATGTTTGCTCTGCTAGAACGTTTTGTTTAATTAAGTGTGAAATGCAGTCCAGGACTAAAAGTACTGATTCTGACTCATTCTTCATTTAAACGAGAATATATCAACATCCTAACAGTCGGCATCCCATTGGGAGCAGACATTGTACAGTAAGTGATGTTCTATTATGTTTGTTGGCTCTCGTGATGTCTGCAGTGAGCAGTAATCATTGATTTTGTTGACGGAAAAAGCGAACGTTGTGATGCATTTGTGAAATTAATTTGCCGCCATATGCTTGAAATAATTGTTCTCCGAGTCGGGGAAGAGATCTTGCACCATGTGGAGGAGTTCAAGTACATTGGTGTCTTGTTCACGAGTGAGGGAAGAGTGGACCGTGAGATCGGTGCGGCGTCTTCAGTAATGCGAACGCTGTATCGATCCGTTGTGGTGAAGAAGGAGCTGAGCCGGAAGGCAAAGCTCTCAATTTACCGGTCGATCTACGTTCCCATCCTCACCTATGGTCATGAGCTTTGGGTTATGACCGAAAGGACAAGATCACGGGTACCAGCGGCCAAAATGAGTTTCCTCCGCCGGGTGGCGGGGCTCTTTCCTTAGAGATAGGGTGAGAAGCTCTGCCATCCAGGAGGAGCTCAAAGTAAAGCCGCTGCTCCTCCACATCGAAAGAAGCCAGATGAGGTGGTTCGGGCATCT
The DNA here is from genome assembly GCF_033978785.1 of Entelurus aequoreus. Taxonomy (NCBI): domain Eukaryota; kingdom Metazoa; phylum Chordata; class Actinopteri; order Syngnathiformes; family Syngnathidae; genus Entelurus; species Entelurus aequoreus. The sequence goes on along the minus strand of NC_084732.1, from coordinate 74,607,017 downwards.
GGTCAGGATGCCACCCGAACGCCTTCCTAGGGAGGTGTTTCGGGCACGTCCGACCGGTAGGAGGCCTCGGGGAAGACCCAGGACACGTTGGGAAGACTATGTCTCCCGGCTGGCCTGGGAACGCCTCTGGTTTCCCCGGAGGAGCTGGACAAAGTGGCTGGGGATAGAGAAGTCAGGGCTTCTCTGCTTAGGCTGCAGCCCCCGCGACCCGACCTCAGATAAGCGGAAGAAAATGGATGGATGGATGGATGCTTGAAATAATCAAAATACGTAAATATAACATAGTATTATGGTTGTTACTACATTACATATATACTTGTAGCGTGTATATAAAACCTTGATGGAGGTGTTTGGATGTGTTTTAAGCACTTTATAGGAAGAATAGAGCCAATCCTATAGGCTCCATTGTAAGCAGACTTTTGCTCACATGTATTTACTAGTTAAAATGCGTTAAAAAACATATGCTCTTGTCTTAACATTAGGATTGTGAATACTAGGCAAAATTAAAAAATATAAAAGTGCAGTTCCCCTTTAACAAGTCTGTATCAAATGACCACACAAGGGTAGGACGCGAACGTAGTGATGGGTTGTTTGAGGCACCACTGAAAACACCCTCTGTAGATCTGTCCCAGACATTTGGAGATAAAAAAAAATCCCGAACTCTACAGCTTTTTCACAATCAGTGGCCTTGTGGCTAGACTGTCCGCCCTGAGATCGGCAGGCCGAGTCATGCCAAAGACTGTAAAAGTGGGACCCATTACCTCCCTGCTTGGCACTCAGCATCAAGGGTTGGAATTGGGGGATAAATCACCAAAAATGACTCCCGACCGCGGCCGCCACTGCTGCTGCTGCTCACTGCTCCCCTCACCTCCCAGTGGGTGGAGCAAGGGGATGGGTCAAATGCAGAGGGTAATTTCACCACACCTAGAGTGGTACTTAATCTTAACTTAACAAATGCTGCACAACCACAGACACTATGTTGCCTTCCCTCACTTTTACTCAATATTATATTTGCAATATTTACCAAATAAATGCTGCCAAAAGCCCACATTTACCAGGTAGGTTCAGTATCACCCACCTCACCTTACTGGGTTGTAAAAGGAAAACCATCGCTGTGTGTGTGCGTGTATTAAATCACGAAGCCCACACACACGCACAAACACACTCACATCCAACTTTCCTGCAATGTTCTGCACAAACTTAGAAAGCAATGTATTCTCCATAAAGTAGTAGTCGTGCCCCCCATTCTCAGTACACAATTTCTCTTACCGCCAAAAGAAGAAAGTCAATCACACCAACTTGAAGATCGAATCTTCTTCTCGCTCCCACTCCTCCGTCAAGCTAAACTTTTTTACCTAATTCCCAGCATTTCCACGCACGTCCGAAATAACTCCCCCCGCAGTTCGAATCCGCGCCGGGGAGTTAGCCGTTCGGTATCCGACCGTGTCAGCTGTTTTGCTGGGATTGAGAGGAGTCTCGGCACCGCTCGCAAGTCTACCTTCCGACGAGCTAATCAGCGCGGCCCCGCTCGGAAGCGCGCTCACGCCACCGAGCGACATAACAAGAAGTCGGCACCAGACATGCATCGTATGTTAATTTATTATTTTTTAACACATAGTATCTCTGCGTTTATATATTACTCATATTATAAGTCTGTGTTATACAAAATACATTTATTTTAAACTTTCACAGATTTTTACGTCACGGCTCCGCCCACTGTCGCAAAATGTGAATGTTTACACGAGGTGGTTTACGGCAGTCGTTGCCAGGCTAAACGATGCTACAGCTTTGTGGTCAACTTGAGTTAAATGTCTCTTTTTCAGGTATGAGGAACACATTAACTGCCCTTTTTTTAGTTTAAAAGAGCACGCTTAGGGTAATGTGGTACAAGTTGCCCTTTTACGCTTCTTGTGAGGCTAAGAAATACGGCTAGTTAGCTCATGCTAACCTTTTAGTTGACGATGCAGAGTGCTGTGTCATTACAGTACACATAATTCTGTTTATTTAGTCATATTTCTATGTATTTTATTAGTAGTTGAATGTTGGAGTTTTAATATGATTTTATGGCAAAATAATCTGTGATGAGGTGGCGACTTGTCCAGGGTGTACCCCGACTTCCGCCCGAATGCAGCTGAGATAGGCACTAGCACCCCCGCGACCCCAAAATAAATGATGGATTGATATATATTTGCACTGGCTATTAAAAAGGTTTCAATGAATTGATTTAAGTGGACCCCTGACTTAAACAAGTTGACAAACTTATTCGGGTGTTACCATTTAGTGGTCAATTGTACGGAATATGTACTGTACTGTGCAATCTGCTAATAAAAGTCTCAATCAGTCAACATGACAATTAGAATCAAACAAACTTTAATGAGCCACAAGGGAAATTGTTCCACACAGTAGCTCAGTTACTAAGGATGGAAAGGATAATGCACACAAGGTCACAAAAAAGAGGGCGAAAACAAAATGTATAAAATAGCCCAAAAAGTGTACCATAGTAGCAATATAAATATAACACTTATGTAATATTTACATATTATATATACAGTATATAATATATTTAACAAATACCAATTACCATATACAACATTACAGTATATGTAACAGCTGCAACATAAAAAGAGAGTAGATCCAGCAGAAATTGATAATATTTATGCTATAAAGAAGTTGTCATAAATGACTAATACATTTAATTTCCAAACAGTTGTTGATTAGCTTTTATGAATTGTAAGTATCAAAATATATTCTGGGAAATAATTATTATAAATAGACATGGGTAAAGGGTCGGATTAATGGCTAATACATTAATTTGTAAACAGTTGCTGATGAGCTTTTATGCATTTTAAGTGTCAAAAAATGTATGCCGGGAAATCCATCCATCCATCCATTTTCTACCGCTTGTCCCTTTTTGGGGTCGCGGGGGGTGCTGGAGCCTATCTCAGCTGCATTCAGGCGGAAGGCGGGGTACACCCTGGACAAGTCGCCACCTCATCGCAGGGCCAACACAGATAGACAGACAACATTCACACTCACATTCACACATTATCATTAAAAGACATGGAGAAGGAGTAGAATTAAATAAGATGTACTTCTTTCTTCTCCTTTTCAGACAAATTGTGCAAATGTATCCATGTGAGACTCCTTAATAGGGCTGCACATCACTTTGACTTCTGATATTCTTTTTTGTGAAGGCCAGAAAGCAAGGCATTACAATATTTTAAATGACTGGAAATAAAAACATGCGTATTGGCCTGAGAGAGAAACGGTCTGTCTCTGGCCCGACGATAACCTATTTTTGTAATAGTTTTGATATGTGAGGTAAAAGTTAACGTTAAAGTTAAAGTACCAATGATTGTCACACACACACTAGGTGTGGTGAAATTTGTCCTCTGCATTTGACCCATCCCCTTGTTCACCCCCTGGGAGGTGAGGGGAGCAGTGGGGAGCAGTGGGCAGCAGCGGTGCCGCGCCCGGGAATAATTTTTGGTGATTTTTTCCCCCAATTCCAACCCTTGATGCTGAGTGCCAAGCAGGGAGGTAATGGGTCCCATTTTTATAGTCTTTGGTATGACTCGGCCGGGTTTTGAACTCACAACCTACCGATCTCAGGGTGGACACTCTAACCACTAGGCCTCTGAGTAAAAGTCAGCTCATAGTCTAAAATCACACCCAGGTTTTTTTATCGACAGTGTTAGATTAAAATCTTGATTCGATGTCTATTAATCGTGCAGCCCTACTCCTTTATTTCTGAAAACAAATCAACCATACCATGTTTTTTTAGGCTGACATTTTGTAAGCGTGCTGAAGGATGGATCCCGTTGTGCTGAGCTACCATGACAGCTTGCTTCGGCGCTCCGACGTGTCCTTGCTGGAGGGACCCCACTGGCTCAATGACCAAATTATCGGCTTTGCCTTTGAGTACTTTGCCAGCGAGCGCTTTCGAATCCTGGGGGAGAGCGTCGTCTTCATCAGCCCGGAGGTCACCCAGTTTATCAAGTGCGCTTCCAGCCAGGAGGAGTCAGCCGTGTTCCTTCAGCCTCTGGATCTGGCCTCCCGTCGCTGGGTCTTCCTGGCTGTGAATAACAACTGCAACCAGACTGCTGGGGGGACTCACTGGAGCCTGCTGGTGTATCACCAGAGCTCCAACCAATTTTCTCACTATGACTCTCAAGATCACTGCAACTCTGCGCACGCGCGGCGCATTGCCAGCAAGCTGGAAACCATGTTAGGCGCGGGAAGAAAAGCTCCGTTTGTGGAGGAGCCCAGCCCGACGCAACAGAACTGCTACGACTGCGGCATGTATGTCATCTGTATAGCCGAGGTTTTGTGTGAGAAGGCCCAGCTGGAGGGCTCCGCACACCTGCCCGTGCAGACCCTCACCCCAGCCTTGATCACCCAGAAGAGGGCGGAATGGTGCCTGTTGATCCAGAGTCTCGCTCAGAGCAACCTACGCTGCACTTAAGCCATCAAAACACTCCCAAAGTATAATAAAACTATTTCAATTACGGAGAAAGTGAATGTATTTTGACTTGCGCCGTCATGTTTATCTCGAATGTAAGCGCTGCAAGACATACAGTATGTAAACGAGAACACCAGCTTGCCCATAAAAGGAACTTGCTCCCTCGTGCATCTTTAGTCAAGATGGAGGAGACGTCATTCGTCATTTTCAGAAGTGTTTATGCACATTATTGCTCAGGGTTATTTTTAAATGAAGACTTGACAGCACGTGAATCATAACGCTGGCTTCTCACGTTTGCTCTTGGTTGTAATCCCAGACATAGACAAAAGTATCCAACCATACTTTTTAATAGTTATTAGTGTTGTGGTGAAAGTTCCGTCAAAATAAGCAGACTGGCATTGGAACCATGCATAATTGGTTCTGTGACGGAGCTCTTAACTCAAAACACTTGTGTCCCAAATCAACGTCTTAATTTAATTGGTGCTTGGCCCCCCAAAACAGCACAATTTTAAAAACAAACTTTGATGTATAAACAATGCAATAGAATGTACCACAACAAAACTACAGTCATTTTCTGAAGTAATGTAATAATAAAGTACAGCATTTACTTTGGAAGAGCGGACTTCTTCAGTATCTCCTTCCAGCTGCTCCTCTGTCAAACACACCATCAGCAGCCTTTCCATATTTTTATGAATAAATGTCCGCCATTTGATATTATTTTAACATTCTTGGCTGTCGTTGGAATCATTCTGCTTCAGCAGGGTGCAGACTCGCAGTGATACGCGGCAATGGCTTGCGCTCAATCAAGTTTTTGATGATTTCTTTCTTGAATGTCATCCACTTTTCTCAGCACTGTCCCTCACGTCCACATTTTCCTTCTCATAGTTGAAAAAACAATGATGTTGATATTAAGCCGTAAGGTAATGCTAGCGAGTAAAACCAAATGTTTTGGGCGGATCTTGCTGGGTTCACTGTGTCATTTGTTACGCCAAATAATGGCGTTGATGCTCGTAACTCACATTTTTAAATTGTACTTTAAAGCTGAGATATGGCTCTTATTTCAAAACACTTAAGTTGAGGTAACGCTGTATTTTATTTATCTCAATAAACCCTTATATCAGCCTTCGAATTGTTACTTTTGTCACCTTACTTTATATTTTACTGACAGGATTTACTGCCTGGGTAGAGTGTAATAATTTAATGTGAATATGACAGTTTATCTCCTACATGCAAACTAAGGAGCGTCATCATAATGGCAGTAAATAAAAGTTATTGCACGTGCACACACATTGTGGCTCAAATGACAGTAATTGGCTCATAAGGTTTATTCTTGATGCAAGACACCTTTTAACTGATTATGAAGCTGAGTATGCAAACGATATGCCTGTTTTATTTTTACACTTGTATGATAGTACATAAATTTAAAGCCTGGTGGGAAAGTCAGTACTCAGCTGTTGCTCTTCACTTATTTATCTGTTGTTTGGATACTTTATATTAGTTTTTACTAGAAATGTGGGTATTGATCCAATACCAAGTAGTTACAGGGGCAGTATTGGCCGTACCGATGCTCATACTTCAAATGTCCTATACAGTTAAATGATTTTTTAAAAATTTATCACAATTATAATCAGACAAAAACACAGGAAGGCGGTGTTACAAAATCAATTAAATATTAAGATCATTTCCAATTATTTACTTGGATTTTAATCCTTTTGTTTTGTTTTTTTACCTTAAAGCCCTACTGTATTCAGGGACTTATTTCCTGAGTTTGTAAACAAAAACGACAAAATGTTTTTTTGATGATAAAAAAAATGTCGATCTAACCACTATTGACTATATATATTATACTTGGTATCGTTACTGTGGATATCTGTATCGATCCACCAACATTTGTTTACATTCAAGTGCTCTAGCTTGCAGTTAGCGGTTACCGTAATCTACTATGACAGTGGTTCTCAAACTTTTTTCATAAAGTACCACCCCATGAAACACTTGGCTCTCCAAGTACAGTAGCGCTATAACAACCAACAATAAAATAAACGAGCAGAGTAGGCCTAAGTCAGGGGTTGGCAACCAAAAACGTTAAAAGAGCCATATTGGACCAAAAATACAAAAATAAAATCTGTCTGGAGCCGCAAAAAATGAAAAGCCGTATATAAGTGTTATAATGAAGGCAACACATGACGTTAGCGTCTATATTAGCTATAATAGCCTACTATCAACATGACTATGTGTCGCAGGCTGAAGCAAATCTTCGTTGACAGAAATTTTGAAATGTAATATTTATTCTACATATTTTTACAACATTAGAAACCATTAGTAAATCAGAGGCTACTCAGAAGGTGATATAACGCCTGGAAATTACTGGCTTTTAATGGCCAAAGGTATAGATGTGTGTGTCCAAGGTAAAGGAAACGGCAGATTTATTACAATCTTTGGCAAGCTAGAAAATGTTTGCTGTGGTCTGGAACAACATGGCACACAAAGAACTATCGTAAATGCAGCCAATATTACATACAGGTAATGTGTCATGAGACATGCAAAACCTAATTATATACAAAGAGGGTAAAGGTAAAGGATATTAAATGAGCTCAAATATACCTACAAATGAGGCATAATGATGCAATATGTACATACAGCTAGCCTAAATAGCATGTTAGCATCGATTAGCTTGCAGTCATGCACTGACCAAATATGCCTGATTAGCACGCCAACAAGTCAATAACATCAACAAAGCGCACCTTTGTGCATACACGCACAGCATAAAACTTTTGGTGGACAAAATGAGACAAAGAAGGAGTGGAAGATTTTACATGTAAACAAACTGTTGTGTCACAGTCCACACTATGGTGAGTTGAAGAACCGCCGACATTATTAGGACAAAACAAAGTGAACCATACACACAAACATATTAAACACTGGGCTTTCTAACAATTGGGAAGGTTTGTGGCATAGTTGTCCTCAAACAAAAAACATACTAAAACAAAAAAAAATATTTTCCCCCCCATCTTTTTCCATTTTCAATCCTTTTTTAAAAATGCTCTAGGGAGCCACTAGGGCGGCACTAAAGAGCCGCATGCGGCTCGAGAGCTGCGGGTTGCTGACCCCCGACCTAAGTATTCATTGAAAATAAAGCAGTTTTATTAAACAAGTATATTTAATATTGTTGGCCACTGTAACAGTTTGAACAGTAACACTGTGTTTGAATAAAGGCAAATAAAACACTAATCGCTTAATTAAAAGATTCTGTGGCATACAACTAGATGGAGCCTGCGGTACCACAGTTTAAGAATCACAGTCCTACGGTGTGTAGTGTAACATGTTTCGCTATCCTTTGTCCTCCAGTGATAATTATACTTTGTTATATATATTATAATATATATTATTATACAATTTGCGGGACACAGCTAGAATGTGTCATCAACATTAATAATATTAAAAGCTCTATTAAATATTGTTCTGATTGAATGCATTGCACACCATGAGGACAGTGAACTGCATTATTTGTATCATAAACCACATGACATACAGTATCAGGCGAGCAAAATGTCCATCTTGTTCAAGGTGTATAAAAGTCAAAAGAAGAAGAAAGCCAAGATAAGAATGACAAATGTTCTCCTGTGTGTTCACGAGCTGCCACTGAAATGTTGAAGTACCAGCCTGGCTTGTCCATCGCTCTTGCCTGGGGTGTTATGTAGGTCACTTCATGTGAAAGCCGAAAGCACCATTGTCTCGTTGGACATATTTGTCTTGTTGCTTTAATACTAGGAAGTATGTGTGGAGACCCTCGACGTGTCTGAAGCAAATTGTTTGTGGATTTTCTTATATATGTGAAACAGTTTTTATAATTTTATAATTCGATGCATGCTTTGTATCCAAACTAATTAATGGAAAACAAATTAATGTGTTTTTTATTTGTTTGCAAAAAAACAATTATAACATCATTAAAACAGAATGTATCAACTAAGGTTGTATGTTTTGGTACTGGTACCAGAATGTATTTTGATACTTTTCATAATTAAGAGGACCACAAAAAATGTCAATATTGATTATTTTAACAGAAATTCTTATGAAACATTAAACATAGGTTTCTTATGGCAATCAAAGAACAATTTTCGCATTAAATAAGATAGTGAACACGCTAGTAATGATGTAAGTGATTGTTTTACGCTGACTTTTAACAAACTGAATATTTAAACAAACTTGCTCACAATTTTCAATAAAATTGTCAACATAATTTGATGTGAAAAAAATTCAGTTCACAAATTTCAAACACAAAAAATTCAGTTTCATAAATTTAGTTCTGCAACAATAACAAAAGCAGATTTAAAAAATAATAATAATAATATACTTTGTCATCTATAACACAAAGTTTTGTCTTTGAATATATATATATATATATATATATATATATATATATATATATATATATATATATATATATATATATATACATATATATATATATATATATACATATATATATATATATATAAATATATATATATATGTATATATATATATATATATATATATATATATATATATATATATATATATATATATATATACATAAACACATATATATACAGTATATATATATATATATATATATATATATATATATATATATATATATATATATATATATATATATATATATATATACACACACACACACACACAATATCTGTTTTTAGCTTTTTCTTTAAAAAATCAACTCAATATCAAAATGCTCCCATACTCGACTTTTCATTAAAAAATAAAATAATACTAACTTATGAATTAATTTGAAAAATTACAACAACCATAATTAACACTTAAATGTGAACTGAACATTAATATTTTTGGAAAGGCAGAATTTTTTGACACATTAGGTTATGCAGTTAAACAACCATATATATATATATATATATATATATATATATATATATATATATATATATATATATATATATATATATATATATATATTTGTATTCAATCATTACATAGAAAAAATAAAAAATAAAATGTAAGGAAATAATCGGAATGTAATGAGAAAAAGCTGAAATGTTGTAAATAATAATTAATAATGATATACCGGCCGGTACAAAGCTGACACTATATATGTTTTAGCATTTTTTTAAAACAATATCAATATGGCTCCTGCATATGTTGACTTTTTAGTATGTGGCTCTTGGTGGAAAAAGTTTGGACACTCCTGAACTAAAGTATCAAAAGTATCGATATTTTGATTGAAAGATCTACATTAGATCATAAATATCTGGTATCAGTGATATCGATATTTTAGTATCAATCCACACATCACTAACAACTTGTCTTTTAGTAGTCCATCCATCCATCTTCAACCGCTTATCCGGAATCGGGTCGCGGGGACAACAGCTCCAGCAGAGACCCCCAGACTTCCCTCTCCAGAGCAACATTTGCGACTTCCTCCTGGGGAATCCCGAAGCGTTCCCAGGCCAGAGAGGAGATATAATTCCCCCATCTGGTCCTTGGCCTGCCGCGGGGTCTCCTCCCAGTGGGACGTGCAACGAGGACCTCCCTAGGGAGACGCTCGTGAGGCATCCGCACGAGATGCCCGAACCACCTAAGCTGGCTCCTTTCCAAGCGAAGGAGCAGCGGCTCTACTCCGAGTCTCTCTCGGGTGACTGCACTTCTCACCCTATCTCTAAGGGATATGCCAGCCACCCTTCTGAGGAAACTCATTTCGGCCGCTTGTATCCGCGATCTTATTCTTTCGGTCATTACCCACAATTCATGACCATAGGTGAGAGTAGGAATGTAGATAGCTCGGTAGACCGAGAGCTTTGCCTTCTGGCTCAGCTCTCGTTTCGTCACAACAGTGCGGCAAAGAGACTGCAATACTGCCCCAGCTGCTCCGATTCTCCGGCTGATTTCCTTCTCTTTTAGTAGTAAGTAAGCAAAAAAGGCCCCTAATTTAGTTGCTGACATATGCAGTAACATAGTGTGTCATTTCCCATTGTAGTTGTAGTTGTGTCTGCGTTTGTGTTTTTGTTCTGTTGTTTTTGTGTATGTTAAGAAAGCAATGATGCACTGTGCCCAAGACAAATTTCCCCGCGGGGACAATAAAGTTGAACCTTGAACCTTGAACCTTGTAATATTTTGTCAAAATTATGAGGGACACGCGGTAGAGAATGGATGTTGTTCATTGACCAAAGAGTTACTGTGTCAAACATTGGTCATATGTGTCCAGGGACGTATTTCCTGGGTTTATAAACAATAAAAAAGACAAAATATTTTGTGATAATAAAAAATATAACTATATTTGACTCTTGTACAAAACCCAAAACCAGTGAAGTTGGCACGTAGTGTAATTCGTAAATAAAAACAGAATACAACAATTTGCAAATCCTTTTGAACTTATATAGACTGCAAAGACTAGATATTTAATGTTCGAACTGAGAAACACATTTTTTTTTGCAAATAATCATTAAGTTAGAATTTAATGGCAGCAATACATTGCAAAAAAGTTGGCACAGGGGCATTTTTACCACTGTGTTGCATGGCCTTTCCTTTAAACAACACTCAGTAAACCTTTAGGAACTGAGGAGACCAATTTTTGAAGCTTTTCAGGTGGAATTCTTTCCCATTCTTGCTTGATGTACAGCTTAAGTTGTTCAACAGTCCGGGGGTCTCTGTTGGGATATTTTAGGCTTCATAATGCGCCACACATTTTCAATGGGAGACACGTCTGGACTACAGGCAGGTCAGTCTAGTACCCGCACTCTTTTACTATGAAGCCACGCTGTTGTAACACGTGGCTTGGCATTGTCTTGCTGAAATAAGCAGGGGCGTCCATAATAATATTGCTTGGATGGCAACACATGTTGCTCCAAAACCTGTATGTACCTTTCAGTATTAATGGCGCCTTCCCAGATGTGTAAGGTACCCACTAATACACCCCCATACCATCACAGATGCTGGCTTTTTGGATTTTGCGTCTATAACAGTCCGGATGGTTCTTTTCCTCTTTGGTCCGGAGGACACAAAGTCCACAGTTTCCAAAAACTATTTGAAATGTGGACTCGTCCGACCACAGAACACTTTTCCACTTTGCATCAATCCATGTTAGATGAGCTCGGGCCCAGCGAAACCAGCGGCGTTTCTGGGTGTTGTTGATAAATGGCTTTCGCTTTGCATTGTAGAGTTCTAACTTGCACTTACAGATGTAGCGACGAACTGTAGTTACTGATAGTGGTTTTCTGAAGTGTTCCTGAGCCCATGTGGGGATATCCTTTACACACTGATGTCGCTTTTTGATGCCTGAGTGATCGAAGGTCCGTAATATCATCGCTTACATGCAGTGATTTCTCCAGATTCTCTGAACCTTTTGATGATATTACGGACCGTAGATGGTAAAATCCTTAAATTCCTTGCAATAGGTCTGTTGGACAATTTGCTCAAGCATTTGTTCACAAAGTGGTGACCCTCGCCCCATCCTTGTTTGTGAATGACTGAGCATTCCATGGAAGCTGCTTTTACACCCAATTATGGCACCCACCTGTTCCCAATTAGCCTGTTCACCTGTGGTATGTTCCAAATAAGTGTTGTGATGAGCATTCCTCAACTTTCTCAGTCTTTTTTCCCACTTGTGCCAGCTTTTTTGAAACACGTTGCAGGCATCAAATTCCAAATGAGCTAATATTTGCAAAAAATAACAACGTTTTCCAGTTCGAACGTTAAGTATCTTGTCTTTGCAGTCTATTCAATTGAATATAAGTTGAAAAGGATTTGCAAATCATTGTATTCTGTTTTTATTTACCATTTACACAACGTACCAACTTCACTGGTTTTGGGTTCTGTACTTGGCATTGTTACAGTCGATGTCTGTATCCTCCTATGGTGTGTAGTGAAGCCTGTTTTGCTGACTGCAAATGGACGTTAGCCGCTAGGTAGCTAGCCATGTTTTAATGTCTTGTGCCTGCTGGGCATGTTGTAATGATAACACCTTTGCGCATGTAAACAGAAGCAGCACCTCTCACTCTCTCTGCAGTGCACATCTGTGTTGATGTGGACGCTCCAAGATGGGCGCCTTGCTGTGCTGATGATTTTAGCATGTGTCACGCATAGCGTTACCGTGAAGATACAGTCAGCATTGTCCTTCGCGGCACAGAGGTCAAAGGTCAGAGGGCTTCTGGGGAGCATTCCGGGACGGACGATAATATGTCTCCCTGGAGGTCTGCTGCTTGTCTGGACATCTGCCCCGATTTGTCTCACACTAAAACTCACACAAACACCACCTTCCTTCCCGCACAATAAAACTATTTTGAAGCATAAAGGATTATAATGAATTAATTTCTAAACAACAGTATATTCGAAAAAATCGTGATTTTAGGCTGTGCTTCTTCTTACTCCTTTGTAGCCGCGTCGTAATAGGAAACTGGAAACATGTGATGTGCCATATAGTAACTGTTTGACATCAATTACAACCATAACCATAACCAATAATAAATATACATTTTGGTGATTAAAAAAGAAACACTACTCCTCCATTGACAATCAAAACAAATTCCATCAGCCCATTGCTCAATAAGTGTTTGTTTAACACAGAGGTGTCCAAACTATCGACCGCGGGCCAAGTGCTGTCCACCGACATCTTGCGTAATGTCATGACTAAAAAAAAGGCATTTTTTGCCTGTAGGAAAATCTTCCTACAGGCAAAAAATGCTTTTTTTTTTTTTTTTTTTTAAATGAATGTAATCACATTCATTTAAAAAAAAAAAAAAAAAAAACAGATCCTGGCACTATTATTTGGAAATCAGTGGTTAGACAAATTGAATAATTTTGCACCAATGACCTTTATATGCACTGTTGACAACTAGATGCACAGCATTAACTTATATGACGTAATGCAGACAACCTTCCCTAGTCATGTTGCAAAGATAAATCAAACCAACACAAAATGCCAACAGTCAGACATGGTCACACATATCACAACCTGCTCACTGAACTTTGTGGATATTATAACAAATGTTCATGCACCATAAATATTTCAAAATTAGACCCATTTAAATCCATCACAAAGCATGATGGGAACAATGCAAAACACTCTCCACTAGCTGCTTGATATTTCTGATTGAATACAAAGCTATAGGGAGGTCGTCATGGATATAGGAGTCGAACTTTCACAAATATAAATTATATATCCATTTTTATATATATATATATATATATATATATATATATATATATATATATTTATATATATATATATATATATATATATATATATATATATATATATATATATATATATATATATATATATATATATATATATATATATATATACACTGTATATATGCGCTTCATATGTATACATGCTTTTGGCCCTAGAACACATTATATATATATATATATATATATGTACACATACATACAGTATATATATATATATATATATATATATATATATATATATATATATATATATATATATATATATATATATATATATATATATATATATATATATATATACACACATATTATATATATATATATATATACACTTCCGTTCAAAAGTTTGGGGTCACATTGAAATGTCCTTATTTTTGAAGGAAAAGCACTGTACTTTTCAATGAAGATAACTTTAAACTAGTCTTAACTTTAAAGAAATACACTCTATACATTGCTAATGTGGTAAATGACTAGTCTAGCTGCAAATGTCTGGTTTTTGGTGCAATATCTACATAGGTGTATAGAGGCCCATTTCCAGCAACTATCACTCCAGTGTTCTAATGGTACAATGTGTTTGCTCATTGGCTCAGAAGGCTAATTGATGATTAGAAAACCCTTGTGCAATCATGTTCACACATCTGAAAACAGTTTAGCTCGTTACAGAAGCTACAAAACTGACCTTCCTTTGAGCAGATTGAGTTTCTGGAGCATCACATTTGTGGGGTCAATTAAACGCTCAAAATGGCCAGAAAAAGAGAACTTTCATCTGAAACTCGACAGTCTATTCTTGTTCTTAGAAATGAAGGCTATTCCACAAAATTGTTTGGGTGACCCCAAACTTTTGAACGGTAGTGTATATATGTATATATATATATATATATATATATATATATATATATATATATATATATATATATATATACACACATATTGCCCTAAATTAGACATAAAAATGGCTAAATGAACTAAAAAACTCAATATTACAGTAGTATTGGCCACTAGATAGGACTAAACCAATCAGAGCACGCTGTTCAGTATTGTCGCCACTGATTGGCTAAGCATCAGGCAGCACTACTATATTGGATCAGAAGAGTGTAAAGGTGATTAAAGGGTGTTATTTTATGTCTAGAGGGTTTTGTGATAATAAAAAAATATATATTTACAAGGTGGATAACAGTGTTTTTTCATGCTTGAGTTATAAAAAGTGTGTTTTTATAATCGAGGATTTCTACTTTGCAGAAATTCATTTATCGCGGTCATGTTTGATTGATTGATTGAAACTTTTATTAGTAGATTGCACAGTGCAGTACATATTCCGTACAATTAAACACTAAATGGTAACACCCAAATAAGTTTTCCAACTTGTTTAAGTCGGGGTCCACTTAAATTGATTCATGATACAGATATATACTATTATCATAATACAGTCATCACACAAGATAATCATCAGAGTATATACATTGAATTATTTACATTATTTACAATCCGGGGTGTGGGAGAAGGAGGGGGGCGGGGGGTGGATTGGGTTTGGTTGGTATCAACACTTCAGTCATCAACAATTGCATCATCAGAGAAATGGACATTGGAACAGTGTAGGACCAACTTGGTAGGATATGTACAGCAAGTAGTAGACACAGAAAGAGATCAGAAAGTATAAGAAAAAGTGTTTACATTTGATTATTTACAATCCGAAGAGGTATGATGTGGAAGGGAGGGTGTTAGTTTAGGGTTGAAGTTGCCTGGAGGTGTTCTTTTAGTGCGGTTTTGAAGGAGGATAGAGATGCCCTTTCTTTTACACCTGTTGGAAATGCATTCCATATTGATGTGGCATAGAAAGAGAATGAGTGAAGACCTTTGTTAGATCGGAATCTGGGTTTAACGTGGTTAGTGGAGCTCCCTCTGGTGTTGTGGTTATGGCGGTCATTTACGTTAAGGAAGTAGTTTGACATGTACTTCGGTATCAGGGAGGTGTAGCGGATTTTATAGACTAGGCTCAGTGCAAGTTGTTTTACTCTGTCCTCCCTCCTGAGCCAGCCCACTTTGGAGAAGTGGGTAGGGAGTGAGGTGTGATCTGGGGTGGAGGTCTAGAAGTAATCTGACTAGCTTGTTCTGGGATGTTTGGAGTCTAGATTTGAGGGTTTTGGAGGTGCTAGGGTACCAGGAGGTGCATACGTAATCGAAAAAGGGTTGAATGAGAGTTCCCGCTAGAATCTTCATGGTGCTTTTGTTGACCAGAGAGGAGATTATGTAGAGAAATCTCATTCGTTGGTTGACCTTCTTGATTACCTTGGTTGCCATTTTTTTACAGGAAAGGTTAGCCTCTAGAATGGAACCTAAGTAGGTGACCTCATCTTTCCTGGTGATAACAATGTCACCCACTTTTATAGTGAAATCATTGACTTTCTTAAGGTTGATGTGGGACCCAAATAGGATGGATTCCGTTTTACCCAAGTGTATGGATAGTTTACTGTCAGCGAGCCAGGTGCAAATTCTACAGAGTTCAGCACTGAGGATTTTCTCCACCTGTGACTTGTCTTTGCCGGATACCAGCAGGGCCGAGTCATCCGCAAACAAAAACTATTCAGAGTCGCATGCTGATGACATGTCGTTTATGTATACTAGGAACAGTAAAGGCCCTAATATACTGCCTTGGGGGACTCCACAGCTTACTGAGAGGGGAGGAGGGGGGGACACGGTGCCGTTCACCTCTACCGCCTGTTTCCTCCCCTCCAAGTAAGATTGCATCCAGCTCGATGAGGTCTTATCAAATCCGATTGCTCTGAGCTTATCCAACAGTATAGCGTGGTTAACGGTGTCAAAGGCCTTCTGAAGGTCCAGCATGACCATGCTGCAGTATTTGCCCGCGTCCACCTCATGTTTGATGTGGTCGGTCAGATAGAGAAGGCATGTGTCAGTGGAGTGGTTAGTTCTGAAGCCGAATTGGAATTTGTAAATAAGTTTATTAGTGGCAAGGTAACTATCGACCTGTTCATAAACTATTTCTTCCGTTATTTTCGAAATGGAACTGAGAATAGAAACAGGTCGGTAGTTGCCACGTTCTAATTTGGTTCCTTTTTTAAAGAGGGCAGTTACTCTTGCTATTTTGAAATCTTTTGGTACTTGTCCTTGTGTAATTGAGAGGTTTATTATGTGCGTGATGATCGGGGCAATGGTGGTGGCAGAGTCAGAGTCCCTGAGGAATCTGGAGGGGATATTGTCAAGGCCGGTGGCCTTGTTAGGGTGGAGTGTGCTCAATTTATTAAGCACCTCGTCAGCTGAGACCATTTCTAATTTGAAATTGTTGTTGGATACTCCTAGCTTTCTGTAGAAGGTTTTAATGTGTTCTACACCAAAGCGACCAGAGTGGTGGGACAGCTTGGTGACTAGAGTTGTGGCTATGCAGGTGAAAAAAGTGTCAAGTCTGTTTACTACCTCCATTTTGTCTGTAATGAGGAAGTCACCCTCCTTGATGTTGATGTTGGTGAGTCTGGTTTTAAGTTTCTGGCTGCAACCAGGAAGCCCATGTCCGGAGCCAATTAACAGCGATCAAGGAGGGAGTACTAAGATAGAATAGCTAAATCTAAAAATGAAATATGATTCCCATGCTTGATTGTGGCCAATTGTTGTCCACCAATCTTGCTCAAAACACATGCTTGTCGGCAGGGGCGCCTAAAAGGGGGGTAAAGGAGACGGATTCTAGGGGCCCATGATGGAGGGGGGCCCAGAGAGGCCCCTAATGATGATGAAATTATAATACAGGGGGGCCTGTAAAGATTCTTTTCATGGGGCCCAAAATCCCTATCGGCGCCCCTGCTTGTCGGTCCCCTCAAGTGTGTATCAAACAGTGTTGCCTGATGGGAAATGAGAAATTATAATACCAAGAGCTAAAGATTATTGTATTTCTGAGACAATTATCTAGTTTTGATGTTGCTCAGTAGATATAATATAGAGTATATTGTAGTTTTAACTTTAAAAAAATAATGGGGAAAAGAAGCACTGTCAGAACAGCGTCCCCACATGGCTGTAAAGAGTCATGCACAACAATGTAGTGTCAAACCTAGAAAATGTCAAAAAATTGAAAAGCCGTTAAATTATTGTCTTTATTGGGTGAATTTAATTTGTTTTACATAAGCCCATTTTCCCCCCCTTGTCGTTTATATTGTCTCTTATTTTTACCTTTACTTTTTAACAGCGTTTTGAGGATTGTATTCAATTTGGTTTATATTGCTATGTGATTGCACCACTTGTAAAATATTTAAAAATAGCAAATTGTATTGGGAGTGCCTTAATTTTTCGTACATTGCACATATACTTGTTTGTGTTAAATTGTTCATTAAAAAACTAACTTACGGCGCAGCGCAGAATCTTATGAAAGGCCAAAACCTTAAATAATTACTCAAATGTGTCATTAATTAATTAAATCGATAAACAAATAATGCATTTCTTAATAATTAATTAAATCGTTAAATGATTAATTGAATGTGATTTTAAATTAAACAAATTAATGTCATTAAATAACACATGTATGCATTTAATTGTGATTGTAATTATTTAATGACACATTTAAGTAATTATTCGAGGATTTAGTTTTATTTATTTAATTGTGTCTCATTTAGGGGTCCGTAGATGATTATCAGTACATCAGGCAGGGTTGTTCATTTCAGTTTGTCCTATGTGACTTGCCGTAGTCAGAAAGAATTTTGTCATGAAATTGAACATGCCAGTCTTATCTTTTCGTGAGTCCTACAAAGTGTTTATATTGTAATTATAGTATTAATACGCACTCGCTGTTTGTTTACAATGTGCATCTTGGTTGTAGTTTTAATTACCACGTTTGGAGGTGCTGAAATCGCCATGTAAAATCTCTAATGCTAATCAGTAGCATGTATATGACATTTCCAATGTAAATTAGCATCAAGCAAGCGTGTGCGTTTTAATGCATTTATTTTATGTTGGAATGTCACAGAGACGTTATTTTGTATGTCATATAAGTTATAGCCACATACTTTACCTGTATGTTGAGTTTTTCAGTGTTCTGAAGTGAATGTGTCTTTAAAGGCTCTCACATGGAGGCAACCGGTTACAAGCAAGAGGACCTTCAAGAGTGAACGATGAGAACCTGAATTTTAAAACACTGATTTGTTTATTTTTTCCCCCCAATTGAATTGTCGGCATAATTGTAGAAAAAAAATCAGTTCACAAAATTCAAAAGCAAAAAAATCAGTTACATAAATTTAGTGTTAAAAAAAAAAAAGCTTTCGTACTAAAGACAGAATTAACCTCCATAATTGGGAGCAGTTTTTGATGCACATGCAAATTTAGCGTGGGCGGTTGCCCACTGTGTACATGCGTGCCACCCAGCTGGCAACTGGTCTAGAAAAACGAGTCAAAAAGAGTTGAGTTAAATAAAAAAATATGTATACATATGTTTACCCATAAAAATATTGAAATACATATATTTTAAATTGTTATTTTTGAAAATTGTATTCAATTTTATTTGGGTTCACTTTTCAGGTCCATTATTCTAAAGCATAGGTGTCAGTCAGATCCGGCCCGCAAATGAATTATCTATAATTGATCTATTATCTATTATTGATTAGTAGAGGTCCGATAATATCGGCCTGCCGATATTATCGGCCGATAAATGCTTTAAAATGTAATATCGTAAATTATCGGTATCGTTTTTTTTTATTATCGGTATTGTTTTTTTTTTTTTTTATTAAATCAACATAAAAAACACAAGACACACTTACAATTAGTGCACCAACCCAAAAAACCTCCCTCCCCAATTTACACTCATTCACACAAAAGGGTTGTTTCTTTCTGTTATTAATATTCTGGTTCTTACATTATATATCAATATATATCAATACAGTCTGCAAGGGATACAGTCCGTAAGCACGCATGATTGTGCGTGCTGCTGGTCCACTAATAGTACTAACCTTTAACAGTTAATTTTACTCATTTTCATCAATTACCTACTCAGTGGCCTAGTGGTTAGAGTGTCCGCCCTGAGATCGGTAGGTTGTGAGTTCAAACCCCGGCCGAGTCACACCAAAGACTATAAAAATGGGACCCATTACCTCCCTGCTTGGCACTCAGCATCAAGGGTTGGAATTGGGGGTTAAATCACCAAAAAGGATTCCCGGGCGCGGCACTGCTGCTGCCCACTGCTCCCCTCACCTCCCAGGGGGTGAACAAGGGGATGGGTCAAATGCAGAGGACAAATTTCACCACACCTAGTGTGTGTGTGACAATCATTGGTACTTTAACTTTAACTTTACTAGTTTCTATGTAACTGTTTTTATATTGTTTTACTTTCTTTTTTATTCAAGAATTTTTTTTAAATTTATTTATCTTATTTTATTTTATGCTTTTTTTTTTTTAAAAAGGACCTTATCTTCACCATACCTGGTTGTCCAAATTAGGCATAATAATGTGTTAATTCCACGACTGTATATATCGGTATCGGTTGATATCGGTATCGGTAATTAAGAGTTGGACAATATCGGATATCGGCAAAAAGCCATTGTCGGACATCCCTATTGATTAGTATTAGAACCGGCCCGCAGGCCACGGCCGCCTGCTGCTGTTTTGCACGCATCAATACTCCGTCAGTGTTGGCGCTAGGAATTTTCAAAATGGGGTGCCACAGTCAATTTTTGTGGTCACACTTTTTTGTAACAAGCTTTGAAAACAAATGATAAATGTATTATATATGTATCTCACATTCTATATTGTGTTTTGGAAAAAAGGTTGTCATAAACGTTACTTAATTCATTAAAAAAAAAAATATAAAAGAAAACATATTTTTATGCATATGTAAATGTATTCAGTTATAAACATTCATTTACTTTCTTCTTTCCTTCATGGATCTAAACTTTACTGCTGCCAATATTTTTTTCTATATTTTTATTGTAATATTTTCAGAATGTGTTTGTTCTATTTTTGGCCAAAGTAAGACAAAGAAAACAATCTGAAGTTGTCTTTATTTTTTAGTTTTAATGCCATGATTTCAATAGTCCGTCCCGCGTGTGCACAGATTTTCCTCCATGCGGCCCCTGAGCTAAAATGAGTTTAACACCCCTGTTCTAAAGGTTAGTAATAGTTAAAGCGTACACCAACCATGTAGGATAGCACAATTTTGTACTCACATTTTTATTATGTCCTAATTTTCATTGTAGTGTTCTTTACACTTTTATATCCATTAATGTATTTTTTTCTTACCTATTATTTGTGTATGTTTTTCTATATTGTTAAAATGCTACACATGTTTTATTTGAGGTATTATTTTAACTATTGATGTCACTGCCAAAGCATGGAAAAATGGCACCACCTTATGGAATGTTTACAACGAAAACAACAAAAACATTTAAATTTACAATAGTTGTCAACAGTAAAGTAATAATTGTGTAAATTACAATATTCTGATCTACATCTTATCATATAACTGATATTTGATATCGGACCGATATCAACACCCCTTATATATACATATATTATCTTTATTAAATTATTGTATTCATACTAAACAAATACAGTACACATGAATACAAATAAAAAAATAACAAACGCTGGATAATCTAGTCCAGGGGTCCACAAACTACGGTCCGAATCCGGCCCGCCAGCTTCCAAAATCCGGCTTGCGGGAAGTTCCAAGTTTAAAAAAACCCAAACAAAAACTTGTTTTTTTAAAATTTAATTTACCTTAATTTATTTATTTAATTTTTTAAAATCTGTCCTTTCTAATCCATTTTCTACTGCTTTTTACTCTCGGTGTCTCCTAGCCGCTCAGGCAAATCATATTGTCTAAACATTTATTTTCCCATCGATAACGTGACATCATCAGCAAAGTGTGCGCTCTTTCAGTCAATTATTGCGCAAAAAAATATAAAAATATGTATATATACCGTATTTTTCGGACTATAAGTCCCAGTTTTTTTCATAGTTTGGCCGGGGGTGCGACTTATACTCAGGAGCGACTTATGTGTGAAATTATTAACACATTACCGTAAAATATCAAATAATATTATTTAGCTCATTCACGTAAGAGACTAGACGTATAAGATTTCATCGGATTTAGCGATTAGGAGTGACAGATTGTTTGGTAAACGTATAGCATGTTCTATATGTTATAGTTATTTGAATGACTCTTACCATAATATGTTACGTTAACATACCAGGCACGTTCTCAGTCGGTTATTTATGCGTCATATAACGTACACTTATTCAGCCTGTTGTTCACTATTCTTTATTTATTTTAAATTGCCTTTCAAATGTCTATTCTTGGTGTTGGGTTTTATCAAATAAATTTCCCCCAAAAATGCGACTTATACTCCAGTGCGCCTTATATATGTTTTTTTCCTTCTTCATTATGCATTTTCGGCCGGTGCGATTTATACTCCGGAGCGACTTATACTCCAAAAAATACGGTATGTATATATATATATATATATATATATATATATATATATATATATATATATATATATATATATATATATATATATATATATATATATATATATATATATATATATATATATACACATGTGTGTGTGTGTATATATATATATATATATACATACACATATATATAGATTGTAGCTGAGATAGGCTCCAGCGCCCCCCGCGAATAAGGGAATAAGCGGTAGAAAATGGATGGATGGATGTATATATATATACAGTATATATATATATACACATGTATCATCATATATATATATATATATATATATATATATATATATATATATATATATATATATATATATATACACATACACACACACAGCCAAATTGTTTTAACCCAATGCGGCCCCCGAGGCAAAAAGTTTGGGGACCCCTGATCTAGTCTGTCGCGAATTAAATTCACAACCAGACAAGAACCACATTTCCACCAGTCAGCAAAATCAATATGACATCCTTCATAAAAACATAACATCATTTACACTTGTCATGATTCCATCTGCCCTTTGAAATGTATAAAAATAAACCATTCTCAAAGCAGATTACTACATCTATAAATAGAAACGCAGCATTATTAGCTAATAACTGCGTTCACATTATTATAATTAACACACATGGCGTTAGTATATGACAGTTCAAAGATGATTTCCTTCCGTCGGGTGATTCCTTCATTGCAACAATACTTTCACAGAGTACCTGCGTTCAACAATAACACAAACACTTCAAAGTAATTTGAAAATTACATGGACATCATTTTTTAAAGTGCTTAAGTCCGGTGCCATGATGGCGTCAGCGGCTCGTTTGGTTGCATTCACTTGGGATGAAGGATGAGTAACATGGATTGTCTTGTCAAGTACTTCCTGTTTTGGATTATCTTCACCTCAAAGTCATGGGTGTTTTTTGTTTTTTTTAACAGACACAAATAAAGAGGCTGTTTGCATAGTCTCAAAGTGATCGCCAGTCCCGTGGAGGGAAGGTCTTTAAGCTTGTGATCAGTTTGATCCCGGATTTGTGTGTGGGAAGAGTGAACAGCAGCCAGGAGGAGCCAAGGTTACCTGGACAACAGGAAAGTAATATTAATAACACCTATGTAATATGAGTATTCTCCCGTTTTTTAAGCGCTTGAAGTTACGCTCTTATTTATATTTTCCATTTCATTTTTGGGGAGTTGTTCAAAATTGTGGAGCATGGAACTTTACTAACACTTGGGAATGTCGTTGAAATCCATGAAAAAGATAAGACTTCACATTAGAAAAGGCAGTATAAATCCAGGCAATGCTTGTTGCCATGGTGATCTAGTGTGTGTATGCACACAACAGCAGCGTCTTCTTACTGGCTGGGTGTAAATAATAATCTGAAGATGAAACTTTGTTAACCCACTCTGATGTTATTTGAGTTCTGTTTCGCACGAATGTATGTGAAGCCGTGACGCGTCAGAGAGCTTTGATGGGTGTGTGTGTGTGTGTGTGAGTGTGTGTTCATGTATTTGTACCCTTCTTGAGATATCAACAAGGAAAAGTACCTTCCATATGAGGACCGGTGAACATGTTAGGACCGAAATCATGGTCCCAATACGGAAAACCATTGCATCTAATAGAGAGCCAAATACTACAGTCTGTGAACATTGCTCCAAAGTCAGGATTTTTTGTTGATTTAATGTGCATACAAAAGTAAACATCGACTGGTGCAAAGGCAGCAATATTTGATTAAACCAGACGGCAGCTAAAGAAGGACTTCTCTATTCATAAAAACCCGCCAGGTGAACAGCTGATTTTACGACTTTTGGTGCTAACGTAAGACAACGCGTGTCCCATATGCTCAGTGGTCTAGTGGTTAGAGTGTCCGCCCTGAGATCGGTAGGTCGTGAATTCAAACCCCGGCCGAGTAATACCAAAGACTATAAAAATGGGACCCATTACCTCCCTGCTTGGTACTCTGCATCAAGGGTTGGAATTGGGGGTTAAATCACCAAAAATGATTCCCGAGTGCGGGCACCGCTGCTGCTCACTGCTCCCCTCACCTCCCAGGGGGTGAGGGTGATGGGTTAAAGGCAGAGGATAACCTAGGTGTCACCACACCTAGTGTGTGTGTGACAATCATTGGTACTTAAACTATATGTGACCATAGGATGAACAAATACACTATGGTACCAAGACTACAGTGGCCATTAACAGTTAGCTTTTACAGCTGGGTTGCCCAAAGTGCGGCACAGGGGCCATCTGTGGTCCGTGAATCGTTTGTCCTCGGCCTTAAGCACATTACGAAAAACAAAAAATAGAGATCTCATTTGCTCCCCTGGTGGTGAAATCTATCAACATTAGGGTGGTCCCAAAAAAGAGGGATTTTTCAAAGTGACTGTGTGTCGGTTTTAAAAGTGCTCCCCCTCTGGTCAACATATGAAATAACAAGTGTGTGTAAAAATTTGAAGTGCTCCCCCTCTGGCCAACATATATAATACCATGTGTGTGTAAGAAATTGAAATGCGCCCCCTTTGGCCAAAATTAATTAAAAAAATAAAATAAATATGTATATAGAGACATACTGTAATAACTTGAAGTAAATAATGCAAATTAAAAATCAATTACAAACAAAAAAAAACTATAAGATTACCTTTTTATATTTACATAGTATGTATATATTATTAATGTTGTAAATACAAATCTTTTTATATATGTAGAAAGGGCGGTCCTAAAGACGTAGGCATTTTTCGGAGGTCTCAAGAAGGTACCGAATACAAGAATGTGTGAGTGTGTGTGTGTGTGCGTGCATGCGTGCGTGCATTCGTGTGTGTTTTCGTGCGCAGGGAGGAAAGTCACAGTTTGATTTTGACTGTCAAATCAATTGATAAATGCTACAATAAATATGTATTTTCTATGAAATAGTCTAATAGTTCAAAGACCAAGGTCCAACATTCGTTAGTACCAGGATGAGAATGACGAGGATTGAAGCGATCAGAATAGATTTGATAGTTTTCTTGAAGTTTCTTTTATCATTTTATTATGTGTGGTGTACTAGATATAATGTTTCACCCAGGCGTATTCCAGCCTCGCAGGAGCGTAAGAACTTGTTCTCCCAAAAATAAATTAAAAAACGGGTAAAAAAATATGAGAAATGCGCGGTTGGGCAGGGATCTACTGTAAATACTGAAGACATACAGTGAATCTTGCTCAGTGAATTATTGCTTTGATTGATGACACTGACCTCTCTCTGAGGGGTAAATGTGGGTTGCTGAGGAAGGAAAGCTGCTGCTCCAGACTGCAGACGCGGAATGCCAGGTAGCACGAGGACAGGATGAGGAGAATGATCCTGCCGACACAACCAAATGGAAATAGGAAATCCATAAAAAGGTAAGAGAAAATGAAAATGAGAAATCAGCATTTTTTTTGTCATGCATTTTGTTGGAAGTAAAAAAAAATACGTTTAGTTGCTGCTTACTTTGCATTACAGCAAGTAAGTCTGAAGTAGACATGAATGATGTAATGTCACTTAATGAACACTGCGGGGCGCCAGTTAGCTTGCTGTCAAGATTAATGGCACATTTGAAGCACTGAGGATGAGGTTGTCATACATACTGCTGCTGCTAAAATATGCTACTCAAGTACCATTCAAGCCTTAAACTATAAAATGAACTTAAAATAGGAAATGTTTTCCTTGTGGTGAATAATGGCGGCAGACTATGACGGTTTTTTATGGCTGTGATGGTGATTGAATATAAAATAATACTTTTGGTTGTTGTTAAATGTTTTTAATCAGTATTATTGATGTTATTGATATTGTTGTTGCTATTATTAATTTTAGGCTTCCTTTTTTTTTTTTTAGTGTTTGTATTATATATTGTATGTCTTCTCAACTGTATTGTATTTTTTTATCCCAAGTATTGTAAAACTGGGATTGGAGTCAGGATTGCTCTATTTTCTTTTATTAGATTGATTACCATTCTGTGTAATTACCTTAATGACAAGATGTAGGCAAACAAGATATGGTGGGAAGGTATTATCAGTAAGAATTTGGGGGAAAGGGGTATAAGCTTCTTCTTCCTACTCCTTTTCAGACATGTTGAATAGTGTACATGTATACCACGTGTTGTAACAAATTAATAAACACACCATTTATACCTACAATTTATGTGGAGCATATTGACACATTGAGCACAATCAACACATTTAATGTCCAAAAGGAGTGGCAAGTGTCACATAAGAAGTGATTAACTTAACGTAAGTACGAGTGCTTGCATATTAGAGGCTATTTATCACTATTTTTTTCAGATATTTTAATGATCACAATACTATAGTAATCATAATATTAATCATGCAGCTGAGATAGGCTCCAGCACCCCCCGCGACCCTGAAAGGGACAAGCGGGAGAAAATGGTAAATGGATGAAATACAAAGCCAATTGGCAGTAGCTTTAAAGTCCAAGTCAAATACTTGTTCCTGTCATCATATTATTATGCACGTGGTTGTAGGCTGCACATAAAAACATGTTTGTGAGCATGTGTGCGTGTTCCCGCGCACACTCACAGCAGGGTAAAGAACTTCAGCAGCTGGTATTCCATCTGGCCCAGCTCTGCCACTGGCTCGGATAAAAGGCCTCTGTCTGTCTGCAAAGCTCGCTCTGTGACACATACACACATACATACATACATACATACACTTTTAGCAATTACACACCAGTTACAGCAGTGTGCAACATGGAGAGATAACATGCTTTGAGCTTTGGTTTGAACCACTTTGTGAGCACCAGGATTTTTTTTCTCTCACCTCTTCTTTGCAGCGCCCCCTAGAGCACAGGTGTCAATCTCACCCATCATTTTATGTGACCTAGAGTATTTGTCAACAAAGTACTTCTTTTTTTTTTTTTTACTAAATGTATCCGTCCTTTCAATTTTGATAGAAAAAAAGTGCATGTCCTGCATGCAATTGCATATACGAATGCCAAAAATAATACGGTAGCAGACACAAAATAAAAACATTTGAATTTGTTTTAGTTAGCCCCTTAAGTCATCCAGCAGCTATAAAAATATAAAATGGTATTGCTGAATAGATATGTCTAATATTTTTTATTTCTGACAGTCCTAATATTTTGACACGCACACGTAGGACGGAGCATTCTCTCTAAATCGCCTCCTTTCTCACAGCCTTTTGTGCGTAACTGTGCCAGTTTGCACACCTATTGTGCAAAGCGAAAGCCATTTATCAACAACACCCAGAAACGCTGCCGGCTTCGCTGGGCCCGAGCTCATCTAAAATGGACTGATGCAAAGTGTAAAAGTGTTCTGTGGTCGGACGAGTCCACATTTCAAATTGTTTTTGGAAACTGTGGACGTTGTGTCCTCCGGACCAAAGATTGTAAATTCTAAGTTAATGATTATTTGCAAAAAAAAAAAAGTTTTTCAGTTCGAACATTAGGTATCTTGTCTTTGCAGTCTATTCAATTGAATATAAGTTGAGAAGGATTTGCAAATCATTGTATTCTGTTTTTATGTACGAATTACACAACGTACCAACTTGACTGGTTTTGGGTTTTGTATATCCATATACATATACCGATATAAATATACATATATATGTAGTTTTTATTTTATTTTCTATTTTACTTGTGGGGTGAAACAACTTTTGATGTATTTGTGTTCCCTTTTGTCAATTGTATGTCTGTAAAAACCCAATTAACACATGTTTAAAAAAAAAATAGACGCGCACAAGTTTAGAATATCAGTTTTGCGTACACGTTTAAGTTTGCACACGTTTCAATACACGCAAAACTTTAGTAGATCAGGCCCTATGTCGGTCGACTGTTTCGTCAGGTTTTTTGGACTCAAATTTGCTGTGGACATGCCCAATCGGTTCAATACCTTGAGTAATGATTCTGCATAAATATGGTAATTTTAGACAAATTCATCCTTACTGACTGTTTTTTTCAACACAACAGTTTCTTCTATATTGACTGAATTTGAACTCATTTGGACAAGAAATACTTCTAAACCCTTCCCCCCACTGGGATGTGACACTAATCCACATAATACACCATGCTGCCCAAGTAATCATACATGATATTATTGTCCAAGCACATTAATATGATTTTCAGTTGTATAAAGTGTCAAATTATTTTGTGTGTGTGGGTGTGTGTGATTATCTGGATTTAATCTGCATCCCCTCAAAGCTTTTTAATGCTACACCTCCCCCACATAATTTAGTCTTTGTTAGGAGCTTAATGTGCTGTTGCATAAGAGAGACACTGCTATCCAAAAGCAGTTACTCGTTTTTGTTTTTTTTGCTGTCGCTAACATGAGAGAAAGAAAGACATATTAGGACTGTCATGCTTTAACGCTTGTGATTAATAACAACAAATATGTAAAATGTTCATCACACAATTTATTTTGACCGCACATGCTCTTTGAGCTCAACCTGAAAGGCTGAGGGTTGTAATACTGTGAGTGATCAGGTCAATGCATACGTCAGTGCAAAGATGTGTGAGGAGACTTCGACTAATCTGCTCGCTGGCAAATCTCACTTCAAAATACATTCTGACTTTGGATAAAACTGTTTTGAGTGAATAAATTACGTGCATTCAAGTACAACATACAAACAATGTTCAAGTATGTCATTCTGACAGCAAAAGTCATTTCAATTATGCAATGAACTGTGATTAATCAACATTTAAAAATTTACTTAATGTGAAGTCAATTATATTTATATCACATTTTTTCTCTAAGGACTCAAAGCACTTTACAGTGTGAAATCCATTTATATACAACAGTGGTGTCCAAACTACGGCCCGGGGGCCAAGGCATCACAAGTTTAACAAAAACATTGGCACGCGGTGTGCAACCGTCTGCATATAGTCTCTTATGACAAGCATTAGGTAATCAATACCGCCCTCTGGTAGCCAGAGTTAAGATGGACGGTCAATGACCACTAATTTGATTTGACAGTATAATGACCACTAATTTGATTTGACAGTAAGTTGAGCACAGCATCAGTATATATGACCCAGTCCTAACAACTTTCCCCACTCATGGTGTAAATTAACTCTAACCAACAAATAAAGTCAACACATGGTAGCACATAACACACCTGCTGCTCTTTAAACTTTGTGGACATAATAAAGTTGGTATATATAATTAAAAAATACACATATATAATTCCATTACAGTGCATGTTGGCTGATATGCAAAACACTCCGTCCACACTTCCCCACGTTTGGCGCATTTTACAAAACCAGTGAAGTTGGCATGTTGTGTAAATGGTAAATAAAAACAGAATACAATGATTTGTAAATCCTTTTCAACCTATATGCAATTGAATAGACTGCAAAGACAAGATACTTAACGGTCGAACTGGAAAACTTTGTTATTTTTTGCAAATATTAGATAATTTGGAATTTGATGCCTGCAACATGTTTCAAAAAAGCTGGCACAATTAGCAAAAAAGACTGATAAAGTTGAGGAATGCTCATCAAACACTTATTTGGAACATCCCACAGGTGAACAGGCTAATTGGGAACAGGTGGGTGACATGATTGGGGAGAAAAGCAGTTTCCATGAAATGCTCAGTCATTCACAAACAAGGATGGGGCGAGGGTCACCCCTTTGTGAACAAATGCGTGAGCAAATTGTCCAACAGTTTAAGAACAACATTTCTCAACGATCTATTGCAAGGAATTTAGGGATTTCACCATCTACGGTCCGTGATATCAAAAGGTTCGGAGAATCTGGAGAAATCACTGCACGTGAGCAATGATATTAAGGACCTTCGATCACTCAGGCTGTACTGCATCAAAAAGCGACATCAGTGTGTAAAGGATGTCACCACATGGGCTCAGGGACACTTAAAAAAATCACTGTCAGTAACTACAGTTTGTCGCTACATCTGTAAGTGCAAGTTCAAACTGTATTTTGCAAAGCGAAAGCCATTTATCAACAACACCCAGAAATGCCGCCGGCTTCGCTGGGCCCGAGCTCATCTAAGATGGACTGATGCAAAGTGGAAAAGTGTTCTGTGGTCTGACGAGGCCTCATTTAAAATAGTTTTTTGAAACATTTGTGTCCTCCGGACTAAAGAGGAAAATAACTATCCGGATTGTTAGAGGCGCACAGTTCAAAAACCAGCATCTGTGATGGTATGGCGGTGTATTAGTGCCCAAGGCATGGGTAACTTACACATCTGTGAAGGCACCAATAATGCTGAAAGGTACATACAGGTTTTGGAGCAACATATGTTGCCATTGAAGCAACGTTATCATGGACGCCCCTTCTTATTTCAGCAAGACAATGCCAAGCCACGTGTTACATCAACGTGGCTTCATAGTAAAAGAGTGCGGGTACTAGACTGGCCTGCCTGTAGTCCAGACCTGTCTCCCATTGTAAATGTGTGGCGCATTATGAAGCCTAAAATAACACAACGGACACCACGGACTGTTGAACAACTTAAGCTGTACATCAAGCAAGAATGGGAAAGAATTCCACCGGAAAAGCTTCAAAAATTGGTCTCCTCAGTTCCCAAACGTTTACTGAGTGTTGTTAAGAGGAAAGGCCATGTAACACAGTGGTAAAAATGCCCCTGTGCCAACTTTTTTGCAATGTGTTGCTGCCATTAAATCCTAAATTAATGATTATGTGCAAAAAAAAAAGAAAGTGTTTCTCAGTTCGAACATTAAATATCTTGTCTTTGCAGTCTATTCAATTGAATATAAGTTAAAAAGGATTTGCAAATCATTGTATTCTGTTTTTATTTACGAATTACACGAGCCAACTTCACTGGTTTTGGGTTTTGTATATGACCCCTTTGAGCGAGTGTCTTTTGAACAAAGCTTAATTGCTGGAAGGTTCCTCACCTTCCAGAGGCTGCTCTAACTTGAAGGGTGTGTTGGCAGTGCTCAGACTGCTGCTTGAGTTCCCCAGAAGGTCAGGAAGGGAGGAGGACACGGACACCACCGAGGGTTTCCTTCTCCACTTCAACACGGACGGAAATTCGTCCTCTGCCGGGAACTCGTCGGGAGCCGGGAATTCATCCTGGAGCAGAAAAGCATGGATCAAAAATCTATTCCTGCAGTCGAAAACGTGAGTCGTGTTCGGATTATTCTAAACAGAGTAGCTGTGAGTACGTTTGGTCATACTGTACTGCTAAACATGTCAGGATACAGATAATGAACATTAACTGATCAGTAAGTTCATAGTCAACCGAGGTACCAATTTTAATGTTGCATAAATCAGTAACAACAACTCAAATAAAATAGTTATGGTCAAGAAAAACGGTGCAAGGTAATGGGCCTAAAATGCTACTCGAGAAAAAAATATAGACCAAAATCCTTTTTTATTGCAACGGTAAACCTAAATTACCTACTTAAGTAATCTATAAAGTGCAGGAATCACTGTTCAATTGGTGATAGCGTGGGGCAGTTTTTGCCGCTAGACTCCACCCACTTTGAGTAGGTAAGAACAGGTACTGACCCCTTTAGGGTGTCATCAATATCATTTCTACCAAGTATGATCAATCTCTGAATTTGTGAAGCCAAGTTAAAGTTTTGTGTCAGCGCAATGTTTGGCGCCATACCACGCCCACATCTTATGATGGAAGCAAAATTTGTTCGCAATTTATCATCACCTCTGTGTGTCGTATCTGTGATTTTAACCGCGACTCTTTTGACCAAAGTCCCTAGGAGGAGTTTGTTAAAGTACGACCCCTTTTTTTTGCCCAAAAAATGACCAAAAACCATTGGAGCAAAGTTTGGCGCCACGTCACACCCACATCTTATGGCGTAGGCAAACATTTTTTAAATGTATCATCGCCTATATGTGTAGTATCTGTCCTTTTAACCACTACTCATTTGGCCAAAGTCCTTAGGAGGAGTCCGGTAGAGTACAACCCCCTGGAAGACAGAAACCAAGATGGCCGACTTCCTGTTCGTTTTCAGTTATGAGTTCCTGAGACTTTTAAGTGCGTCCTGTCATGATAGACGTCTCCTGCGATTTTCGTGTCGATACATGAAACTGGTGGGAGGGCCTAATTTTGTCTTAATTTAAAGGCCTACTGAAACCCACCACTACCGACCACGCAGTCTGATAAGTTTATATATCAATGATGAAATCTTAACATTGCAACACATGCCAATACGGCCGGGTTAACTTATAAGTGCAATTTTAAATTTCCCGCAAAACTTCCGGTTGAAAACGTCTAAGTATGATGACCTACTCAGTGGCCTAGTGGTTAGAGTGTCCGCCCTGAGATCGGTAGGTTGTGAGTTCAAACCCCGGCCGAGTCATAGCAAAGACTATAAAAAAATGGGACCCATTACCTCCCTGCTTGGCACTCAGCATCAAGGGTTGGAATTGGGGGTTAAATCACCAAAATGATTCCCGGGCGCGGCACCGCTGCTGCCCACTGCTCCCCTCACCTCCCAGGGGGTGAACAAGGGATGGGTCAAATGCAGAGGACAAATTTCACCACATCTAGTGTGTGTGTGACAATCATTGGTACTTTAACTTTAACTTGTTTGCGCGTGACGTCAATGGTTGAAGCGAAAGTATTGGGACACATTGTATCCCAATACAAAAAGCTCTGTTTTCATCGCAAAATGCCACAGTATTCTGGACATCTGTGTTGGTGAATCTTTTGCAATTTGTTTAATGAACAATGGGGACTGCAAAGAAGAAAGCTGTAGGTGGGATCGGTGTATTAGCAACTGGCTGCAGCAACACAACCAGGAGGACTTTGAGTTGGATAGCAGACGCGCTATCCGACGCTAGCTGCCGACCGCATCGATGAACGGGTGAAGTCCTTCGTTGCGCCGTCGATCGCTGGAACACAGGTGAGCACGGGTGTTGTTGAGCAGATGAAGGCTGGCGTAGGTAGATAGCTAATGTTTTTAGCATAGCTCTGTCGAGGTCCCGTAGCTAAGTTAGCTTCAATGGCGTCGTTAGCAACAGCATTGCTAGGCTTCGCCAGGCGGTACAGCATTAACCGTGTGGTTACAGGTCCAGAGTTTGGTAGTATTGTTGATTTTCTGTCTATCCTTCCAGTCAGTGGCTTATTTCTTTTGTTTCTATCCGCATTTAAGCACGATGCTATCACGTTAGCTCCGTAGCTAAAGTGTTTCGCCGATGTATTGTCGTGGAGATAAAAGTCACTGTTAATGTCCATTTCGCGTTCTCGACTCTCATTTTCAAGAGGATATAGTATCCAAGGTGGTTTAAAATACAAATCCGTGATCCACAATAGAAAAAGGAGAAAGTGTGGAATCCAATGAGCCCTTGTACCTAAGTTACGGTCAGAGCGAAAAAAGATACGTCCTGCACTGCACTCTAGTCCGTCACTCTCATGTTCCTCATCCGCAAATCTTTCATCCTCGCTCAAATTAATGGGGTAATCGTCGTTTTCTCTGTCCGAATCGCTCTCGCTGCTGGTGTAAACAATGGGGAAATATGAGGAGCCCTTCAACCTGCAACGTCACGCTACTTCCGGTACAGGCAAGGCTTTTTTTATCAGTGACCAAAAGTTGCGAACTTTCTCGTCGATGTTCTCTACTAAATCCTTTCAGCAAAAATATGGCAATATCGCGAAATTATCAAGTATGACACATAGAATGGATCTGCTATCCCTGTTTAAATAAGAACATTTCATTTCAGTAGGCCTTTAAAAGTGCTACAGAACCAATTTTGAAATTTAATTTACGGGACCTCAATAATATAAACATTTTTGCCTGCAAAATATGGGGGCTTTCTGTGCATGTTAAGGGCTCAAAAAGGTGCCAAACGTATGGAAGAAAAAACACAGCAATTTCAATAGGGCCCTTGTGGTGCTCTGCATCACCCCTCCGGGGCTAGTTCCGCTGCCCGGGTCAAAATACAAAAAATGAGTATTAATAGCACACAATTTGGATAAAACAAGTTGAGAAAGGAGCAAATTATGGTTTGTTTTATAAAATACATACCGTATTTTCCGGACAATAAGGCGCACCTACAAGCCTTTTTTCCCTCAAAACTCAACAGTGCGCCTTATAACCCGGTGCGCCTAATGTAAGGAATAAGTTTGGTTGAGCTTACCCACCTCAAAGCAATTTTATTTTGTACATGGTGTAATGATAAGTGTGACCAGTAGATGGCAGTCAAACATAAGAGATATGTGTAGACTGCACTATGATGGCAATATGTCTCAAGTAAACAACACCAACATTTTATGTTCCATTGAAAATATAGAACATTACACACGGCGCTCAAAAATATATCAAAATGTTTTAGTACGACTTTGGTAAGCTATGAAGCCGCATCGCTTGAAGGATTGTCGGTGCATTAAACATACAAGTATTATTATGGCGTGTGTGTATAAGGTAAGACATATTATCTGGCGTTTTGTTTTGCAATATTATGCAAAAGTAACTTTTCTCACCTTCTGGTACCTGCTGATCTGTATTTGGGATCTGCATAAATCCTGAAAAATTGCGCACATCCGCGCCGACTCCGTAGTCGATAAGCTTCTTCTTTTTCTCTGTCTTCTTGTTATGGGACATTCATCCTCTGCTGTTGCCATTTCTAATATAAAGTAGTGTAAAGTTCTTACTTATATCTGTCAGTAAACTCGCCATGAAAGCGCTAAAACATACCGCTGTGGAGTTCCGGTCGGACGGTTTTTCACGTGACACATTTCCGGTGTTGTTTCCGGATGAGGAGACGCTGCTCTGTTATTGATTGAAGTAAAGTCTGAATGTCATCTTTTGACCCTTCTTCCACTCCCGTCCTTGCACGCTACACCGCTACAACAAAGATGACGGGGAGAAGACGCTGCCGAAGGTGAGCCACGTAAATAAAACCGCCAACAAAACGGCGTATCCGGAAGCGACTGTCAGAAACCGGCTTGAAAAACATAATGTAAAACATAATCTATGCAACATTTTGACCAAAGAACCACTATTACATGTTATGTAGACCACAAGGAAGTGTTTTCAATTTAGAAAAATAAATAAATAATATGACTCCTTTAATGCACCCTATAATCCGGTGCGCTTAATATATGAAAAAAGATCAAAAATAGGCCATTCATCGGCGGTGCGCCTTATAATCCGGTGCGCCCTATGGTCCGGAAAATACGGTACTTAGATGGGAAACTAGGCCGCCTCATTGGCATGTCGCTCGCAGCGCTGGCAAATCTAGTCTTCTATATATATACTGTATATCTATGGTGGCCACTCACCAGTGATAAGGTGGGCTCCTCCATGTACTGCTTTAAACTCAGACTCTTCCCGTTGACCTGCAGAGGAACACGACATCAACTGACACGCCTAGAGGTGTCTATGCGGTTGTGTAAATGTGTGTGCTGTCCTACCTGTAGGTGAGTGCAGATCCTACGAAGGACGTCGTAGACACTGTCTCTTGACAAAAGTGACACAAATACATACTGAAAAAACAAAACAAAATGCAACCTATCATCACTTCAGGTTTGGACTCATTGGGAATTAATGACATGGTACATAAACACATCATTTTATTCTGAACCCCTGAAGTACAGTAGTGCCTGGGAGGCTCGAACCGCCACAGCATGCACTGCACCAACATAAATGAGTGATGAGCTCGTAATCAATTTGGCAAATAACACTTTTAGGGATCAAAGAAAGTTTTAAAGGGGACATTTTCAATCACATTTATTCAGGAACAATCAAGCAGGATAGGGCATAGACAGGATTATACAAATCCCTTTGATATTTCCAATACAAAAAAAAAAGCTGCATTTTCCATTTTAATGAAGGCGTAAAACAATGTGAGGATGTCTTCTAAAACAAAATCTGTAATGCTGTCATAAACATGGGGATGTTTTAGATAAAATAGCAAAAATACCCATACAAAAGGTTAGAGATTTTGCATATCAAACACTTTAAAATTAATTTGATCGTGTTCTTATTCATTCAGAACACCTGGGCCTTCTGCAGAGCCAAAACAATAACACATCTTGCAAAGGATGAAAAGACTGAAGTATTGATCTACTAAGATCCAAATAACACGCGCTAAACGGCATAACTATTAAATTGTGTGGACTATTAGTGGGCGTTTTGCGGGTGATCTAAGATAACAAGTCCAAAAGTGGTGCAGACCGCCCGATTTCAATGGAAACACTAATTTCCCTCCACATTTATGGCATTTTGTCATTGAAATAAACCTTAAACATAGGAAAACTATAACAAACACAAAACAAGACATAAGAACAAGACATGACCTGCAGCCTTTTTATCAAATTTCAAAAATACGTACATACCAAAGTGACCACTGCAGCATTACATTTTTCAGTGTACAGTCCTCGGCGAAAACATTTTGGACATCCCTGCACCATTAATGCTAACTTATTATTGTGTTGCAGATCAAGTGTGTGTATTCTGAATAAAAGTACTTTTTTTTAACACTTTGTAATTCTGAAAGTGTTGAGAGTCTCTCATTGATTTGATCTATTAGCTTTTGTAACTACAGTAAAAATGGTCAAAAAGCACCCCTAAAAACCAACAAATAGCTTTAACTGTCTATTGGGCTTGTTAAAGTTAAAGTTAAAGTCCCAACGATAGTCACACACACACCAGGTGTGGTAAAATGTGTCCTCTGCATTTGACCCGTCCCCTTGTTCCCCAGGTTTCTGGATGTTTTAGAGGGAATAATCGGCGCAACAGAGGACCCTCAATCTGTTGACTCAATTGTTAGCTATTTATTTACGATTTCGAATGCAGAAATATGCCAGGCATACTGTGATGTACATCCATCCATCCATCCATTTTTACCGCTTATTCCCTTCGGGGTCGCGGCAATTTACGGAAATTACCGAAGGTGTTCGGCGCCGAATATTCAAAATGGTTGACTGAATTTGCGGCATTTTGTGACATTTTCGACGGCATTTTCACATACTTTGCGGATTGTACATAAAATTGGTTGTGGTTTAATGGATACAATTAAAGACAAATAAGCAAAAAAAGTCAACTTGTTTTTCCACTTGACTGGTACTTTAAATGTTAGTTTTCTACTAATTGCAGAGTTATTTTTTGTTTAAAGCCACACCAAATCCTCACTAATGCTGCAGCAGTCTTTTAATCTGCGTCTGCTTAGTGTACACGTGCTGAGTTGTTTTTGGTTTTTTTTAGTACAAAGACTTTTTGTTTGACTCGGTTCATAAATAAATGTTGATAAATATCGTATACCATTGCCGTTATCCTACGGCCAAACAGTGCACCAACAAACTAGTCTGTTTGCCCTCATATCAATAGACAGAATTGAGTGCCAGAACAAATATGACTAAGCTAAAATGGGGCCAAAGAAAGTAGCAAGTGCCAACACTTTGATAAAGAAAATAATAAAGACTATAGAATTCAACTAAGAACTCATAGCAATATACAAGGGTGACAACCGTCTGGCTCTCCCCTCCCTCCTTTCTGCTCATTGCTGTCTTCACCAACAAGAGTTTTCAAAAAATGATGTTAAATGTAGGCCTAGGCTTGGGTCAACAAATCAATCATTAGAACCATAAATCCAAATTAACTTGATAACTTTGCTGTCATCAAATAAATTGCCATGTCCAACGCATGTTTGTTTTCTTTGTCTGTTGCTTTCAAACAAGGCAAAAGAGGGTTCACTCTGTGCATCGCTGTGAACGGAGTGAATCCTCTTGTCAGTCATCCACCATCTTTGTCTGGTGTCTATTCGCTAGTCAATACCCGCTACTCGCTAGTGGCTACGAGGGGGAAAAAAGATGAATGCAAAGCCAAATGTGAGAATATTTTGTCTCCAAATGAATGTGCAAGATAAGCCAATCAACACGGACAAACGAGCCAGTATACCTAATTTGTTGGAAAGTGACGGCAACAAAACAGACAACAAAACAAACCACCTGACACTATTTTTCCAACTGATGAAAACAACTGCAGTCCAAAACGTTCAGTATTTATTGAAGAGCAATTTTTGCTAACAGAGATTGAGAGTCCCAT
Source organism: Entelurus aequoreus (assembly GCF_033978785.1). NCBI lineage: Eukaryota > Metazoa > Chordata > Actinopteri > Syngnathiformes > Syngnathidae > Entelurus > Entelurus aequoreus. The sequence goes on along the minus strand of NC_084732.1, from coordinate 74,568,931 downwards.
TTTATTCTGATTGTTTGTTTACTTCAGATCTATTCAACTAGCGGCACAGGGCCAAATCCGGCCCGGGAATGATACCATTCCGGCCCCCGAGTTCAGTTCAAAAAATGGGAGACAAACATTTTTGCAGCCAATTTTTTAAAAACACTAGAGTGCTGTCATAGAGATGATCTTTAACTAGATTGTATATTCTTGTAAAATGTTATTAAAAACAGCATAGCACTCCTGTAACTCTGACAAAATAGACCAAAACCCTATGTTTACTGGAGTGGACGATGGTTCTACAGAATATACAAAATAAGACTAGTAAAGGGAGAGTTCTGGCCCCCCGGTCTTTAAATTTCTGGAAATGTGGCCCCCAAAACAAGTTAGTTCAATATCCCTGATTTACTTATTTCCATCCTTATAATGTTTAAAAATAAAATAAAAAGTTTATTGCATTTGAAAGGAATACTTTGCGTATTAGATTTGGACTTAGACATAGGCAAACTTTATTGATCCACAAGGGAAATTGTTCCACACAGTAGCTCAGTTACAAAGGATGGAAAGGGTAAGGATGGAAAGGATAATGCAGGTATAAAGTAGACTAAAAATGTACCATAGTAGCAATATAAAATATAGCATATAAGTAATATGTACATATTATATATACAGTATATCATATATACTGATATATCATATTATATTATATTTGTATATAATATATACAATATATAACAAATATTAGTATTATATTATGATTAAATTAGTGCTTGATTTGATTTCAAAATAATGCTAACAATAATATTGTTTATTGGCAAAGCCTAGTTAAATTGATCTATTTAATTCATCAATTATATATATTTCACATTGTTTTCTGCATGTAAAATTATAATTAAACGCTACAAAAAGTGTTTTGTGTTCATACTTTTGGGTCTGTTGAACAAATCAAAAAGATTTTCATTATTTCTCATAGGACAATTTGCTGGGGATTCCATACAATTCCGTCTAAATCTGACCTTTTTGAATGAATCACTGATGAAATATGCAATATGGTGATTCCATTAATTGGAAAATGTTAGTGTTCGACTAGTTTCAGTGTTATTGTTTTGTTTTCAGCCACACTCAATCCTCAGTAAGTATGCTGCAGGAGTAATAGTCTTTTAATCTGCACGAGTATTTGCCTGCTTTGCATGCACATGCTCACTTGTTTTTATGTTATGATTCTGAATATGGCTCTGATGAACTCAACCATTACACACTAGCAATTTAGTCATCTTTTTTTTCATTGCCCTAAATCAAATACAACTATGGTTTGTGTTTGGACACCCCTTGTAATAGAGCAGGGGTGTCAAACGTATGTCCCGTGGGCCGTAACAGGTTTTACCCGGCCCGTGGGATGAGTTTGCTAAGTATAAAAATGAGCCGACATTTTTGAATGAAAGAAACTGCTGTTCTAAATGTGTCCACTAGATGTCACAATAGCAATTCTTTGTATTTTTGTAGATGATGCTACATATGTAAAAAAAAAAAAAACCCACATGATGTTAGTACGGTACAACAGTCGAGGAAAATGAGCAAACTACATAAATAACATCCTGTAATTTGATTTTTATATGATTTTTTTCATCTTGATAGATTGAAAATTAACACCAATGCTGATGAACATTATCTCATATTTTATTCAGAAAGTATAAATAACGACAAATAAAGATAGAATACTATTAACCCATGTAAGTGTAAAAAAAACATTATGATTTGTACATTTTCAGAATGTGCTTGTTCTATTTTTAAACAAAGAAAACAATCTGAAGTTGTCTTTATTTTTAAGTTATCGTGCCGTGATTTTACCAGTCCAGCCCACTTGGGAGTAGATTTTTCTCCATGTGGCCCCCGATCTAAAATGAGTTTGACACCCCTGTAGGAGAGGCATGGATTACAGAAAATGTGTTCAGACTTGGGGACATACTGAGGGGTTTAGACGGCCAAACGTTGCTATGGTGATGGAATATTAGCCTCCACTCGACCGTGCTTCAAGGCTGCTGCTATCTACAGCCCCGTTCTTTCCGTCACGCCTCGCCTTGGAAAACACGGGCATGCTGCGCTAATCAGCACAAGTATTTTAATTCCCAGTGACCGCGATGGAAGTGTTTACCTTCTGGCCGGTGTCGGTGGTGATAGCCAAGCCATTGGGCACCAGGCCCGCGGTTTTGTGCTTCTTCACCAGCCGCACAGAGACAACAGGGATGGCCACCTGCATAGAAATAAAACAAGTACAAAACACTGTTTCTTGGTGCCCACATGTCGGACAAATGGGACGGGTGTCGTGGCAGTGGAATGAAATGAGATCGGTTTCCTATTCGAGTCGGTATGCAAGGAATGCGGCGTGAATAAGAAGCTTATTGTCAGTCAGGGGTTCAGTTTCAAGGAAATGAGAAAGAGGAACAAATCATAGTAGAAGTCCACAGCGCAGGTATAGAATGAGACCTTTTTTTTTTTTTTTTTTTGGAGACCTATAGTCCGACAGTACCTTGATGTCTTTGCCAAAAAGGTTGGCATAGAAACACAGCCAGTTTCTTGAAATGTAGAGCCTGCCTTGGAGGAGGATATCTCTGAGAAGAGCACAGGAGTACACTGAGGACACAAAACACAGCACACATTGTTCTCCATTGCATTGAAGAATCATTTTTAAAAAGTAGCAACATAGTGGTCAGTGTTAGCGGAGTACATGTAATGTGCAACAACAAGTTTATGATAAAATGGCGTACAAAGATAATTGGCATGACAGCTACATTATTAGTTACATGTATTTTGTTTTGTTTCCTGTCCAGCGCTCTTATTTGTTTCTAGACTGGGCTGAATCAGTTTTGCTTTTTTGAAGTTTTTTTTTGACAGGTTTTCTTTACTGTGCTTTTGCCTGCTGCACTACTTTTCCTTTTAAATAAATTGTACCTGCACTTCGTCTGCCGTCTCTGCATCCTGGGGTCCTTGACCAACACTACCGTGACACCAAATATAACAATTATCTTATTCTCAAATCTTTGGGAATTAAACCAGATGTCAGGACCATGCATATTTATATTTCATATGTATTGTAGTTTGTATGTACAGTGGTATCTCGGTTTTCAAATGCTCCAGTTTTAGTATGATCAGGTTTTATGCAACAATTTTCACCCAAAATATGTCTCGTTCTTCTTACTCTGTCCCAGTCTGTGCTTTATGTGGTACTTTTTTTTTTTTTAAAGGTATTCTTAAAAGAAAAAAAACTAT